>NC_134513.1:23620451-23920451 GCF_027942865.1 Odontesthes bonariensis | reverse complement strand
TGGGTAATTATATAAAAAAAGAAATATACATCAACATGTCGACAGTGTTATACCCATATGGAAAAGATATAGATAAATCTTACACAATTTGTATGTCCTTTGCCTGAAACTTGTATGTAAAGCATACAACTGTGAAACCAGATATAAGATCCTTAGTAAATCTGAACAAAATGAAACTTGTATGACTTGGGTATTTATAAGAACAATATAGACAGTAATGTTGCATACAATACCCTTAGTAGTAAAGTGTAATATCAAACTTATATAAGTTGGACAATTATCAGTTAAACTAAACTGTTGCAAACATTGTAGAAAATACTTGATTTGATTAGACAATGAATTTACAGGGAAAAGCACGAGTTGAGTAAAAGCAGGTTTTCAACTCGTAATGATAATATACTGGTTTTTTTTGTTTTTTGCTAAGTCAAGCATTTTTGCAAAATATTGTATGTGTACATTTTAGGAGCAATTATATACAATCATATTCATTTCATTCTTGTTGTAGAAATATTTTTAATTTTGCAAAAGATCAGCAGATTACATTAGAATAATGTTAAAGTAGTAATTTGGACAAATATTTCCTTTTCTGCTCAAAATACTTGCTTGTTGGAACTGCACTAACTGTAACTGTAACCTTAACGTCACTTATGAGCTGCAGAGAGCGTGCATATACATTTTTTTCCATCTCGTCAAAGTCTGTGTAGGAACGTTTCTCCGCAGCCAGTCTCTTTCTGTTGTGTTAGGTCCCACGACTTTTCTTTTCGGCATGTCGAAAGTAACAGAAGCCAGTTCGACCCTCGGTTTACCACGCTGTGGAAAGCAAATGGCCACTCGAACCCATTTTACCCAGGAAGTTAAAAGTTTGTTTTTATCCCTGAGAGCGTTGATTTGCGAGGAGTATCAGGATACGTCAATCAAAGACACCGTAGGGCGGGTCATGCCCATCATTGATGCCAAGGTATACCTGGTAGCTATCAACGCGAGACCTTTGCACGATCTCCCTAGCCACCTAGCGATAGCTGCACCTGTTACGGTGTTTACTGCTCGGAAGCAGTGGACTGCTCGGTCTGCTCTTCGGTCTGCACAGTTTTACATTGGACGCATTGATATCAACGGGAGGCAAAAATAGCGCCAAGCGAAGTGAGGTCTGACTTTTTCCTGGACAACATTTTGTGATGCAAATAGTAGTAGTAAACACGCATTACAAGTTGACAATTTAAATTACATAAATATTTTTTTAAGTTGAGCCTCTGAGATGGCTGTAGTATAGCCTACTGTTAGCTAAATGTATCATAATAACAGCAATGATGTGGACGATGCTATATTTTTGATTTGCTGCTGTGAATATTCATGTACTTTATGTTTTTTGCCTTTACAGGAGTAAGCAAAGCAGTGTGGCGGACTTTTTTCATAAAAAGAACCAGGCACCTTGCACACCCCAGGAGGCTAGTGTGTACACAAACAGGATCGTTTCTATGATTGTGAAGGACATGAGGCCCCTTGCGATTGTTGAAGGTGAAGGCTTCCATGAAATGATAAACACTTTCCACTCAGGATACACCCTTCCATCCAGGCGCCACTTCACTGACTTAATGGAGAAGAAGTATATGGTTACCATGGACAAAGTGAAAAGTGAACTAGAAAAATAGCATTTCCAAACTATCCCTAACAACTGATGCTTGGACCATTCTGGCCACTGAGGCATATTTAGGTGTCACCTGTCATTTCATTCATGAAAATTGGGAGGTGACCTCGTTTAGCTTAACTACAATGCCGCTTGAGGAGCGCCACACTGCTGAAAATATTGCCTCTTGGGTTGAGATGGTGGCAGATAAATTTGATTTCTCCCTTCGAGATGATGTACTGGCGATTGTACATGATAACGCAGCAAATGTTGTTGCAGCTCTTCGCATCCTAGAGGAGAAACATGGGGTAGCATCACATCGTTGTGCCGGCCATACGCTTCAGTTGGTGGTAAATCATGCCTTGAAGAACAACCCCATGATCGACAGGACACTCGGGGCTGCATGGTCTCTTGTGAAGCATTTCAAGAAAAGCTAGCAGCAGGCTGAAACAGAAACAAAAACAGTGGGGTACATCTGAGCATACCCTGCTCCAGGATGTGTCTGTAAGATGGAACAGCTCATACTACATGGTGAGTCGCCTTTTGGAACAACGGTGGCCGATGGTCGCAACACTTTCTGACCCAGACGTTACACAGCGTGGGAAGCAATACATGGATTTGAGGAATGATCAGTGGATCTTACTAGAGGAACTGGAGCAGGTCCTCAAGCCTTTCGAACAGGCCACTGTTTTTCTCAGTGGAGAGTCCTATGTCACAATATCTGTTTTACCTCCACTGCTGAAGGGTCTCCATAAGTCTACAAAGAAAACCACATACAAGTCTGCTTCTGTGAACTCTTTTCAGATTGCTGCAGACCAAGAGATGAAGGCAAGGTGGGAGTCTGAGTCTGCTTCAAAGAGAATGGACAAAATGTGGCCATCATTGCTGCTGCCCTTGACCCCCGCTTTCGTAGGATGAAGTTCCTGTCACCCGAGGATGCTTTGAAGGTACAAGTACAAATTCAGGCTCTGATAATTTATATCAAAAGAGCCAAGCAACAACTGGAAACGATTGAGCAGGAGCACTCGGCCTCTCCCCAGCAAAAGAACACCTCTTTGCTGGACATTCTGCTTGGCTCTGCGTAGTGTGACAAGATGAGGTCAATCGCCACGTGCAACTGCTTCAACTGTGCGAGAGCCTCACGAGCGGCGACCAGGATTTCAAACAAGTTTGATTTTCATCCGAACGATCGGGAGGTGGTCGGGAGGGCTTAATTGTTTGTCGTTACCCCATGTATACTACACGATGCGAGACGCACGATTGAGCCAAAACTTGGTCCGATCTCCAAAATAGTCGCACGAGTGAAAGTCTTGTCGACATTGGGCCAAAAATAGCACAGTGCATGCCCAGCTTTAGGAGGCCAGTGCCTTATCCACGTGACTATTCAAAATAAAAAACACAACTTAAAGAGATCGGGTAAACGATCCTCTAATCCATTTAACAAAAGTGAAAGATTTCAGTCTTTTGACAACAATAATTCTTATTTTTTACTTATATCAGAAAAGTGGACATTGGAGAACACTCGTGAGCACACCAAACTAGTTTTAATTAAGAGTGTGTAGAAAGGTTTTCAGAGTTGGTCAAGTGTCAACTGTGATGTTGCTGAGTGTTACATCATCTTTTCCAGGTTTTTTAATGAGAGATGTCGAGTTTGATTTGAAAATGTATACATAGCAGAGGATGATTTTGGTCTATTGACCTCTGGGTTATGGGCCCAGCACGCTTCCGCTGCGCCACTCTGCTACACACCTCTGATGGGATTTTCGGCTCTTTTTCGAGATGCGGCTCTAATGGCTCTTCTTACTGTGGAGAGCCGACTCTTTCGGCTCCCAAACGGCTCCCCATATATATTTTTACATTATTAATTATTAATAGCTTAAACCTAATTTTATAACATTTTGTTTCATTATTGACATTGTTAAGCACTTATGATGAGTAAAAATGCTGCATAACAGTGCTTTATAAATAAAAGTTTTATTATAACCAATTAAATTATCACAAAATAGCACCACTTCCACAAAAATAACTTAAAATAAATTAAACAGATAAAATACAAACACCCACCACAATATGAAAAAGTATCAAAGCAGCTTCATGACAAAAAAGGGGCCACAATACAAATATCAAATACAGTTCTATTAAATTAAAGTATAAAACTATGAAGGATAAAAAAAGACCATGTGAACAACACCAGTTTTTAACTAATAGGCCTAGAGATGGAGAACACCTCCATCTGCAAGGTACCGAAGGACAAAAAAACCAATGTGGGGAAAAAAACTGTCGGCTCTGTGGCACTTCCAGAGCACAAGCGCAACGACAGGGAGGCAGAGAGACAGCGAGATACTGAAGAAAAAAAAACGGTTCCTGTCGTTCACTTCAAAGAGTCAGCTCTTAGAGCCGGATTGTTCGCGACCGACACATCACTACTACACACCTCAGATGGGACTTGAACCCACAATCCCTGGCTTAGGAGGCCAGTGCCTTATCCATTTGGCCAAAAATGGGGCAAAAGGGACTACCCGGCGAGGGGAAAGAAAAAACAAGAGAGGAAAAAGGGGGGAAAGAGAGAGAAAGAAAAGGAGGAGAACGTACACTTTATATACTTTTTATCTACTCTTCTATCTTCTCAACATTGTTTACACACAGTTCTGCACTTATTGCAAGGTTTATCATCACTTTAATAGTCATGTCTCTTGCGGGATACATATCACTTGCATCTTAGCTTGCGCTCTCGTCTCGCAATGTATTTTGGGTAATGTAGTCATTTTAACACAGGAACTCTTTTTCCATACAAATCACCAAAGTAATAACCCTGTGATTATGCAATTACGCACATGAATGCATTTAATATGATGAAATGAATATGATACAATATTAAAATTATTAACTCAAATTTCCATATGCTACATTTAAAGTTAAAACAGTATTAACAGTCTACAACTGTAAATGTAAATAACTCCCTATCATGTTTCCCCTCCTTCTTTATGGTAATCTCAATTATTTGAGAGACTGCATCTGTGCAGCACAAATGATTGAAACAAATTCCAAATTGAGCAGCAAAGAGTGTTGTGTTTTGTGAATAAATGTAAATGATTCTGGCTTTGGTTTTCACAATCACATTCAGTGGATGACACTCACTGTCCTGTTATTCAAGAGGATTCTGTTATAAAGTATGTTAAGTCCCTCCTGTCTCACTGAAACAGAACCGAACAGAACAGAACTTTTGGCACTCTCTCACACATACATACATACACACACACACACACACACACACACACACACACACACACACACACACACACACACACACACACACACAATAACAGTCAATGAAAAGAATGAGTACATTTTTTTTTCTGCCCTCTTCCTCTTCATCTCCTCCATCCACTGGTCAAGTGGCACAACAGCTGTCTGTGGGCAGTAAATGTGGCCATAATACTGGCTGTGGCCAGTATCTTTGTTGCGGGGCTGGTGGCACAGACTACACTTGTTGTTCTCCACAGTGCGGACATAGGGCTTACGAGCAAGTGGTGGAGAGGGAATGGGTCCAGCAGGAGCAATCTGCACACCTTTACGATGTCATCGTTGCATCGTTTGTCGGGTGATCGGCATAACAATTCGGACCGTATTTGACACGCTCGCACGTCCACCGCACACACTTGCGAACCTACGAGTTTTTTGACCGAATGTTATCACATGACCAAAATAGGAAGCCACAAATCACGTGACTTTCAAACTGGAGGCAGCCATATTTGTGTCGTAGTCGTCCAACGTGACTAAGTGCGCTATTCCCATTGGCTGTTTAAATAATCCTGCACGATGACATCGGAACAGAGACCGCACACACATACGATTGTATTCGGAACAAGGAAAATTCGTATGGAAATATCAAACATGTTTGATTTGATCCGATGAAACGACAAACGACAAAATCGTTTGTCGGCTGCTACCGCACACCTTTACAATTCCCATGCGAAGTCATCGGGCCGACAAAATCGTACACGAATCGTGAAGGTGTGCGCCGGCCTTAAGGATAACTGTTGTCGGGCACCTACAGTCCTCCGCTCTACCAACTGAGCTATCGAAGGGAGCAAAGCCCACATCCTTTTCATTAATCCTGTATGAATGCATGTAACCAGGCTTAAGATGCGTATCATGGGACACCTGCAGTTCTCTGCTGTACCAAATGAGTTATGGAAGGGAGCCAGGGGCTTGGGCCTGTTTATCAGTTAAATAAACACAAAAAGTGATGAGAAACCATCAGTTTCAGATGCGTTTCAGATCAAATCAGCCTCAGTTTCTATCATGCATTTAGTCGTTACAAAAACATATCTGGCATCTATCTGGGAAAGTCTCCACATCGTCCAACACAGATGTTGATCCTCAATGTACCCTCACATTGTCCAGCGCAAAAGTCCAGCCTTTTTGTTTTGGTTCTTTTTTGTCAGGTCTATCCATCCATTCTTTTGGCACATGATTTTCATCTTCTGTTGTTAGGATATTTATACTTTGGGTGTGGCGGTGTGTGAAAACCCTCCCTTTAGAAGAGCTAAAAAACACAGAACATATGCGGCCTTGGCGACTCATTAAAAAGGCACTATTTCTCATTGGGGCCTGTTTGATACTTTGACCCCTTTTATGCTCTTTAAATGGGCAGACCTTCTGCATTTGTGCTGTTTGATTCTTTCAGACCTTTGATACGGGACAGAGGCCTGTAGACAAAATTATTTTTTTTAAAGTTTAAGAAATCTAAGTTGAAAGTGGGATCTTTTTTCAGCGATGCAAACAAATTAGATCGGGGGTTGCAGTGACCCAGATTTGAACCGGGGTTGCTGCGACCACAACGCAGAGTACTAACCACTATACGATCACGGCCGGTTGTGGGTTTTTGTCGTGTGTGGCTTTGATGTGATCCGAAACACCTTCGTATCCCAAGGATAGCATATGTAGCTCTGCGGCATGTGGCTGGCAGGCATGTTTTTTTTTTGTGTTTGGAGCAAAATCATTGACAGCAGAGATAAAGAGGAAGACGAGCTTTCCTTACGGTGTGGGGTCAGCCACATGTGTTGCAAGACGACACACTGTGAGGTATCTTTGGGGCGTAAGTGAGCTGGGATACCCAGGGAGTAGAAGGTTTAAATCGATCCTGTTCTATAGCAGTGGGAGAAGTGAGAGACTAAAACCAGCGTGCCGAGCTAGCCAGGAGCTGAACCTAGAATCTTCTGATCCGTAGTCAGACGCATTATCCATTGCGCCACTAGCCCTTGGCAAGTGCTATAGAGAGTGGAACAGTCTTTCGTAAAACAGCATATTCCAAAAGCTTTGAAAGGATTGACGGAGTTGGCCAAAAGAGCCTCTGTATACAAAAGCTTGGCACATCCTTCGAGCCGGAATTGAACCAGCGACCTAAGGATAACTGTTGTTGGGCACCTACAGTCCTCCGCTCTACCAACTGAGCTATCGAAGGGAGCAAAGCCCACATCCTTTTCATGAATCCTGTATGAATGCATGTAACCAGGCTTAAGATGCATATCATGGGACACCTGCAGTTCTCTGCTGTACCAAATGAGTTATGGAAGGGAGCCAGGGGCTTTGGCCTGTTTATCAGTTAAATAAACACAAAAAGTGATGAGAAACCATCAGTTTCAGATGCGTTTCAGATCAAATCAGCCTCAGTTTCTATCATGCATTTAGTCGTTACAAAAACATATCTGGCATCTATCTGGGAAAGTCTCCACATCGTCCAACACAGATGTTGATCCTCAATATACCCTCACATTGTCCAGCGCAAAAGTCCAGCCTTTTTGTTTTGGTTCTTTTTTGTCAGGTATATCCATCCATTCATTTGGCACACGATTTTCATCTTCTGTTGTTAGGATGTTTATACTTTGGGTGTGGCGGTGTGTGAAAACCCTCCCTTTAGAAGAGCTCAAAAACACAGAACATATGCGGCCTTGGCGACTCATTAAAAAGGCACTATTTCTCATTGGGGCCTGTTTGATACTTTGACCCCTTTTATGCTCTTTAAATGGGCAGACCTTCTGCATTTGTGCTGTTTGATTCTTTCAGACCTTTGATACGGGACAGAGGCCTGTAGACAAAATTATTTTTTTTAAAGTTTAAGAAATGTAAGTGGGATCTTTTTTCAGCGATGCAAACAAATCCTGTCGGGGGGTTGCCGTGACCTGGATTCGAACCTGGGTTGCTGCGACCACAACGCAGAGTACTAACCACTATACGATCACGGCCGGTTGTGGGTTGTTGTCGTGTGTGGCTTTGATGTGATCCGAAACACCTTGGTATCCCAAGGATAGCATATGTAGCTCTGCGGCATGTGGCTGGCAGGCATGTTTTTTTTTTGTGTTTGGAGCAAAATCATTGACAGCAGAGATAAAGAGGAAGACGAGCTTTCCTTACGGTGTGGGGTCAGCCACATGTGTTGCAAGACGACACACTGTGAGGTATCTTTGGGGCCTAAGTGAGCTGGGATACCCAGGGAGTAGAAGGTTTAAAGCGATCCTGTTCTATAGCAGTGGGAGAAGTGAGAGACTAAAACCAGCATGCCGAGCTAGCCAGGAGTTGAACCTAGAATCTTCTGAGCCGTAGTCAGACGCGTTATCCATTGCGCCACTAGCCCTTAGCAAATCTGATAGAGAGTGGAACAGTCTTTCGTAAAACAGCATATTCCAAAAGCTTTGAAAGGATTGACGGAGTTGGCCAAAAGAGCCTCTGTATACAAAATCTTGGCACATCCTTCGAGCCGGAATTGAACCAGCGACCTAAGGATAACTGTTGTTGGGCACCTACAGTCCTCCGCTCTACCAACTGAGCTATCGAAGGGAGCAAAGCCAACATCCTTTTCATGAATCCTGTATGAATGCATGTAACCAGGCTTAAGCTGCATATCATGGGACACCTGCAGTTCTCTGCTGTACCAAATGAGTTATGGAAGGGAGCCAGGGTTTTGGGCCTGTTCATCAGTTAAATAAACACAAAAAGTGATGAGAAACCATCAGTTTCAGATGCGTTTCAGATCAAATCAGCCCCAGTTTCTATCATGCATTTAGTCGTTACAAAAAGATATCTGGCATCTATCTGGGAAAGTCTCCACATCGTACAACACAGATGTTGATCCTCAATATACCCTCACATTGTCCAGCGCAAAAGTCCAGCCATTTTGTTTTGGTTCTTTTTTGTCAGGTATATCCATCCATTCATTTGGCACATGATTTTCATCTTCTGTTGTTAGGATGTTTATACTTTGGGTGTGGCGGTGTGTGAAAACCCTCCCTTTAGAAGAGCTCAAAAACACAGAACATATGCGGCCTTGGCGACTCATTAAAAAGGCACTATTTCTCATTGGGGCCTGTTTGATACTTTGACCCCTTTTATGCTCTTTAAATGGGCAGACCTTCTGCATTTGTGCTGTTTGATTCTTTCAGACCTTTGATACGGGACAGAGGCCTGTAGACAAATTCTTTTTTTTTTAAAGTTTAAGAAATCTAAGTTGAAAATGGGATCTTTTTTCAGCGATGCAAACAAATTCAGTCAGGGGGTTGCCGTGACCCGGATTCGAACCGGGGATGCTGCGACTACAACGCAGAGTACTAACCACTATACGATCACGGCCGGTTGTGGGTTTTTGTCGTGTGTGGCTTTGATGTGATCCGAAACACCTTCGTATCCCAAGGATTGCATATGTAGCTCTGCGGCATGTGGCTGGCAGGCATGTTTTTTTTTGTGTTTGGAGTAAAATCATTGACAGCAGAGATAAAGAGGAAGACGAGCTTTCCTTACGGTGTGGGGTCAGCCACATGTGTTGCAAGACGACACACTGTGAGGTATCTTTGGGGCGTAAGTGAGCTGGGATACCCAGGGAGTAGAAGGTTTAAAGCGATCCTGTTCTATAGCAGTGGGAGAAGTGAGAGACTAAAACCAGCGTGCCAAGCTTGCCAGGAGCTGAACCTAGAAACTTCTGATCCGTAGTCAGACGCATTATCCATTGCACCACAAGCCCTTAGCAAATCCGATAGAGAGTGGTACAGTCTTTCGTAAAACAGCATATTCCAAAAGCTTGGCCAAAAGAGCCTCTGTATACAAAAGCTTGGCACATTCTTCGAGCCGGAATTGAACCAGCGACCTCAGGATAACTGTTGTTGGGCACCTACAGTCCTCCGCTCTACCAACTGAGCTATCGAAGGGAGCAGCACCAACATTCTTTTCATGAATCCTGTATGAATGCATGTAACCAGGCTTAAAGGGATAGTTCGCCTCTTTTGACATGAAGCTGTACAACATCCCATACTAGAAATATTATTTATGAACATTTTCTTACGCCCCGCTGCGTCCTGTGAGCTGAGTTACAGCCTCGTTTTGGGGGTGAAGTAAGTAGTCCGGCTAGTTGGCTGGGGCTTCACATATAAAGCGTTTTTCTTCTCAAAAGAATATGCATTCAAAAGAGTAATACATTTCTATCACAAAATCGTATATTGCGAAAAAGTTACACCTCACAATGGCTTGGCACTAGGTTGCAGTATCAATGCGCGCTGCCAACAGCTGCGCCTGTTTCACGGTGTTTACTGCTCGGAAAGTTAGCGTAATCATGTCTGACTACGACACTGATGATGAAGACATCCCTTTTACCACAGAGCTAAAGAGATATCTTTATGAACCAGAATATACAGATGCCGAACTTCCCCAGATGGAGTTAGAACGGGCAGAGAGAGAGAGGAGGGACAGAGAAGTGGTCCCAGCTGAAGTTGGAGCCACAGCTGCAGCTGTGAGACACAGGGTGACCGCCGACAAATGGTGGTGCACTTGTTCGAAGCGCCCAGTAATGCCAACGGAGGTGGAAAGACTGTACCACAATATAAAGTATATACAACAAAAAAAGTTTGTAAATGCTCAAAAAGTATAAATGAGTACACTTGTGTCTTCTTTTTAATTTCTTCCAGCCACTGCTCTTTAGTTAGAGTTTCACCAGAGGGACTTTTGCCAATTTTCCCTCTATATTGGCTGTGTCATGTTTCAGCAATTCTGAACTGCCCGCATTTTTTGCACGTGTTGTGCAAAACTTTGCGGGTCAGTTTTCGGGGTGCTCTATTAGGGTGAGTGGAGCCTGCTATGGGAGCCGGAGCAGGGGCCAGAGGAGGGACCAAAACAGGAGCCAGAGCAGGAGCATGTGGAGGAGTGGCAGAGAACGTTCAAAAACTCTGTGTCTGTAGAGTAGTGGGGATAACATGAACCTGTGAGGCCACTGGAGCAATTGTCATTACCTGAGGCCTTTTGGGTGGAGCAGGGAGAAGCTGCTGCTGTCCTGGTGGATTTGTATCATCTGTAAATTGCAGCTTTCTTTTTAATTTGGCCTGTCCCACAGTGTTAGGTGGTAAACTGTAAATATTTTTTTGGTTCTGAATGTGGTATGGCATAATGGGGACGTATATTGGCGGGGAGAAGTGGGTCAGCAGCTACAGAAAACCGGCTAGGAAGGTTTAGCCCTTGTTGCACCACAGCCGTTTCCTGCCTTTTCACCCTTTGATTATGCCACTGAACCAGGGTGGTGTAGCTCACATCCACCAGCTGCAAGGTAGTCTGCTGCATGATAGCTCCGTTTGCTAAAATGAGCTGCCTGATCTTTCTGTAGTCCTGAAGGATCAGATCCCATCTTGAGAATGTGCCTGTTCCTCTTTTTTTTGGACTACGATGGATCCTGCAGAGGCGAACAAAGATGGGCTCCACTAGGCGGCAGCAGTCTGGCCATTGGGCAGATGGGGCTGTGGTTGTTAAGGCATGACGCTTCATACTTTCCACCCCAGGGGTAAATTCCTGCTTCTTTTTGGGGGACCTAAACCTCCCAGTGTTCAGTTTGTCTTGGTGCCTTGCAGCAAATACCACCCTCTGCTTGTCAAAGTCCAGCAGGCTCTGCCACAGAGCAACAATGCTGCTCACCTACACAGGGAAATAACACAATTGTACATGAGGACACAGCAATGTTCCAGTGAGCTGAGGAGTGTGCATAGTGCATGTATGCAGCAAGCAACAACACGTTACTGACCTCCTGGTTGCTCAGCGTCACAGAGGTTTTGTTCCTCAGCTCCACCAGATACTCAGCCAAGCTGTCCACTTTGTCCAGGCCTGGTACGCCTGCCTCATCTAAACCCTAAGACAACACAACCAACAGAACAGATATTAGTTAAAGGACATTTTGTTCAAGTTTTCTTTTATCTATCTACTATTCTACAGTTTACTATATATTTCACACCTCAGACATACGGCCAGCTATGGCAGGCTGGGTGGAGGGAGCAGGCTGGGTGGAGAAAGCAGGCTGGGTGGAGGGAGCAGGTTTGTGGAGGGAGCAGGCTGGGTGGAGGGAGCAGAATGGGTGGAGAAAGCAGGCTGAGTGGAGAAAGCAGGCTGGGTGGAGGGAGTAGGCTGGGTGGAGAAAGCAGGCTGGGTGGAGGGAGCAGGTTGGGTGGAGAAAGCAGGCTGGGTGGAGGGAGCAGGTTGGGTGGAGAAAGCAGGCTGGGTGGAGAAAGCAGGCTGGGTGGAGGGAGCAGGCTGGGTGGAGGGAGTAGGCTGGGTGGAGAAAGCAGGCTGGGTGGAGGGAGCAGGCTGGGTGGAGGGAGCAGGCTGGGTGGAGGGAGCAGGTTGGGTGGAGGGAGCAGGCTGGGTGGAGAAAGCAGGCTGGGTGGAGAAAGCAGGCTTGAGTGGAGAGAGCAGGCTGGGTGGAGGGAGCAGGCTGGGTGGAGAAAGCAGGCTGGGTGGAGAGAGCAGGCTGGGTGGAGGGAGCAGGCTGGGTGGAGGGAGCAGGTTGGGTGGAGAAAGCTGATTCCACCTGTTAAGGCCTTCCAGGAGATAGAGCTGGAAATTCAGCAGATTTGCACTGGTTCCTGAAAAAAAACAAGCAAAAAAAACAAAACAACATATTTATGCCTTAGAAAAATTGCTTGTTAATCCAGTTTTGATATCAAATCCAGCTAAAAGGTGTAATCACAGAAAAATGAGATATGACCCAGATTTTAAAGCACAAAAAGATGATAGCATTTTAGACGCTTGGGCAAACACAGGATTGACCGTTTTTGCACAAGTTTTTGATAAAAACCTAGTAGTTTAATTTCAAACTCTTGCAGAGAAATATGCTTTACCACAAAAACACTTTTTCAAATATCTACAGGTTAGGAGCTATATTCAACAAAAGGCTGAAAAGGAAACAAATGATGTTTTAATTTTTTTATCAGAAAATAGAAACAAAAGCAGAAAGGGAGGTGGTCTAGCGAAGGCCTACAAAATAATACAAAGAATGACAAAAATAAAGTACAATGCAAAAGAAAAATGGGAGAATGAATTACTTATAAATATTACAGATAGTTCCTGGAGAGAGTCATGGAAAGATAATTTCAAAACAACTCAGTCAAAATGCTGGAAGGAGTTTGGCTGGAAAATTAATCAAAGATTTTTTATGGTGCCTAAACAATGTGCTCATATCTCAGGAGCTGACATAAATTGTTGGCGAGGATGTGGAGAAGAAGGTACGCATACACATATACTCCTTACATGCTCTTTAATAAAATCATTTTGGGAGGAGGTAAGGCGAGCTATTACATATATTTTTGATCTTAAACAACCTTTAACATCAGTAAACATACTAGGCATCGACTTACCAAATAAGATAAAAAGAATATACCGAAAATTTTTTCATCTCCTAAGACTTACTGCACTAAAGCAAATTACAAGACTATGGAAACAAAGTAAACAACCAGAGGTTCAGCTATGGTATAAAACAATAGAAAGTGTTCTGGAAATGGAAAAAAATATATTAATTTGTAGAAATTGCTCAGAAAAATGGAAGGAAATGTATCCAGACAATATGTGCAATAAAATGCGCTTATATTTTGAAAACGGAACAATAATATAAGCTACCAAATCTTTTATGAAGATGTCCACAAAGTTTAGGTATACCCTTCCACACCAACTCATTATACTGGCACATACATATTATTCAATACAACACCTACACTATACACATACACACATACGGGAACGCCACTAAATTTTTTTTATTTTTTTTTTTATTTATTTTTTTTTTTTATTTATGTCATGTCCCCCCCCCCCCTTCTCTCTATATATCTCTTACTTTTTCTTTCTCTCTCTGCCCCATTTTTTGTATGCTTATGTGTTTGTCTATGCGTCAACTGTCTAGTGTCATTTGTGTATCTTTGTGGAAAAAAAAAAAAAAAAAAAAAAGAGTTTATATGGTGGTATGTTGAAATAAGGGAAAATAACTGTAGTCGTGTATGGACATACACTGTGAACTGGAGAAAGAGGAAAGGGGAGGAAAAAAAAAAAAAGAAAAATAATTAAAAAAAAATAAATAAATAATAATAATAATAAAAATAATTATATATATATTTTGTTGATGATGAAATTGTATATGTTGTACAACTATACCAATAAACAAAGTAATAAAAAAAAAAAAAAAAAGGTGTAATCATGTAGAGAGGGACTTACCAGGAATAAAGCTGTTCAAATGGCAGTGAAATGACTCCAGAGATGTTGATCCTCTGGCACAGCGGCAGCTGCTGAGCTTGATGCCACTCTTGTTGCGTACGACCTGTCTAAGAACGTTTGATAAATGCCGATTTTGTTGTACATGGGCACATTCTAAATTTCACTCATACGACAGGATTTAGAAGGGATTCTACGCACTAATGATGAATGAGGGCCCTGTTGTCTGGACTAGAGGTTAAACAATCAACTCACAAGTTTCTTTATTTGGCTTTCATCCTCATTTTGAAAGTTTATGGAAAGTTACAAAAGAGGTAGTTTCACGTGGGATAAACTTGACTGAATTGTCCCATGTCAGTCTATGTCAAGAGAAGGAGAGTCTGCAAAGGTGCTTTTGTCCCACAGCGTATTCTATTATGTCAGCGTGATGAACTTCCTATCCTTTGTCATGAGTCTTGGCCAGGGTGCAACTTGCTTTTCTAAAAGAGACATGGTTCGAAGTCCCATAAGTTGCGTTTGACACCTTCCACCCTTTGGAGTGACTGAGCTTCCGAGTAGAGGCCTGCGCGGGACTGTAAATTCTGTAAAAGTCCCGCGCCCGCCCGCTCCCGCATTGTGCACTCCCGCTCCCGCACAAAGATAGGATTTTTAGTCCCGCTCCCGCCCGCACCTGTCATATTTTGTCCCGCTCCCGCCCGCAATTCCCGCATGATTCAGACATTTGCGTTACTTCTCACAGAAGTTCTTGTCATTGGCTTGAGGAAAGAAACATGATCTTATAGCTGCGCACACCACTGTCCGATCCTTCACGTGGGGCACATAGTGCAGGAGCGCATTAGATGGCACAAGCAGCTGAGGCTTTACAGCAATAAGCCTACCTACCAAAATCTACCGTGAATATTAAGAATAATACATTGTACATATGTTATATGCCACTCCTCACATTTCCATTCTTGGAAGTAAAAGTATATATTTTTAGTTAATATGATTTTAAACACAGCGTGATGGAGCCCCGCCCCCTACTTTGAGTGGATTTGAGCATAAATATCTAAGCCTACAGCTCGCGTTACATTGATTTAAATGCAAACAAGTGGAATGAAAACAATATGTGTTATTAATTACCCTATGTAGCAGTCACAGTGCCGTGTGGATTAAGAGTTTTTCAAACTTTGACAAAACCAACATTCCTGTGGGGGATGTTTACGTATGTGGATAAAAACCAGATCCAGAGAACAGAAAACTGCCTAATTTACAACAACCTTAAGAGCTTTTGGGAGTGAAAAACAAGCAACAGACACTTGCCATAAATTTGGAAAACTCGAATGAACAAAGAATCTTTCGGTTGGAGAAGTGGAAGACTTACTATCTTATCTGGACCATGAATCGAAGTTGACACTTTAACACCCTTTTTCCACGAGAGAACCGATGGCTACACACGGACTGAGAAGACTTCACTAAGACTCAATCTTGGTCGAATCCTAAACTGTATTAAATGTGTTTGTTTACCCTATACACGTTCTTTCAGGTTTCCAGCTAGATCACAAGACGCATATAGAGACAATTTGTACGATTCTGGCTTAAATATTGACGAAGAAACAAACTTGTTGGAAAATACCCAACCTGCCTGATGGAACCACATTGCCCCCTAGTGGTCTGCAGTGTTGATTAATTGAACATTTAAATTCCCATTTAAATTCTCAGTCAAATGGACGAGATATATGCAACAATTTAACTTTTAACGATGTCCCTTCAGTATCTATTTGTCATTGTTTGGTATCTCCATTGTTAACAGAAAATTAACATTGTGTGGTTCGCTATTCATATGTCATAACTTTACAGATATTCATCTGAATTGTGAGAATCAGAATCATCGTCTATGTTGTGTGTTATTTTATGTCCTTATATCATAAGTATGTTATATCTTTAATCTGCATATCTTAACAAGTTGTGGTGTTCGGAATCACCGAGACAAATGTTCTATGAGACGGGAGTAATGGAGAAATGGAGTTTCTTTGTTTTATCCAGAAATCCCCATATAAATGCAGATCGCCTTACAGAGACACACAGGCAGACGTTCACCACAGTTCAGGCATATCATTGGCTGAAAGAGTAGTGTAAGCTTACGTCACGCCCCGCCTCCGAGAGTCAAAACCCGGAGCCCGCGAAAAACACACGCTTCTTGCTTCTTGTCTCTTGTTTTCAGAAGGTCTCAGTTTCAACACAGAGTTTCAGAACAGAGCAGATCACAGTTGCTCAGAAAGATTTGGAGATGACTTAAGAAGGAAAGAAGAGCTCACCAGAGTTTGGGAGTTTCCCGAGTCTCAGGAGAGAGCGGAAAGACAGAGGATGAAGCCCTCCATGACCAAAGAAGGACCCAAGGAAAACGAGGAAGACCCGAACAAAGAAACAGATTGAAATACTCTGAAGATACACGTTTTACGTGTTTTTGTTCATCCATCGCCATCCATGTCCTTTTACGTCGCACGTCCTAACCTCCGCTGTTTCACGCCATCATCACCTTTTCCTACCAAGAAGCCAACTCCAAGCAACCTTTTTATTAATCTTCTGTGAACTTAAGTTCACTTCATCAGAGAAAGCAGCAACGGACCAACTCTGACACTCGGAGGATTTGATCATCCCACAGTAAAGCCCTCGACACTGACAAGTTATTGACTACTTGTTGTGTGCTACTTTACTTGTTACCTACACAGCAGATATCAACCTTATGACAAACATAAATAAATCGAACACATACTCTAATGAAGGGATGAGAGGTGGTAATGATCAAGGCCACGCCCACAGACAGATTCAGCAAGTCTCTGTGGCGCAATCGGCCAGCGCGTTCGGCTGTTAACCGAAAGGTTGGTGGTTCGAGCCCACCCAGGGACGAGTGTGTGTACCAACAAATCTACCGGTCAGCAACCAGTTGTAGGTTTGGTAGCAAATCGATAGCTGTAATGGGTAACTTGTCCCATTGAACACACAAGTTATCCTTTAAGTCATTTGGTTGACAAGAGTTAAGGTGCCAAAGCATGCTGAGCTGTTTGATGAGAGATATTACAATTGTATTGTAACTGGTAATCTTGCTGTACAGCACCTCCTACTTTTCGGTTCAAGTTTGACATTGATCAGCAGCAGTTCACTCGAGTCTCATCACGCAAAAATACAGAACGCTTGCATCTACCGCCATTGGGGGGCAGCCAAGCTCGAAGTGACGCTCACTGCCAACAAAGCCAAGCAGAGTCTCTGTGGCGCAATAGGTTAGCGCGTTCGGCTGTTAACCGAAAGGTTGGTGGTTCAAGCCCACCCAGGGACGTTCTGACTTATTCGTATTACGTGAGTTAAAGCAAACGTTCTGCTGCCAAAACGCTCTCCTTACGCATTATACACGCTCCTTGGCAAAATATTTCTCCAACGGTCACCTGTTAAGTGCAGTGTAATGCATGACTCAACCTGGAGGCTCCTCTGTCTTTTGTCAAAATTGTACAAGCAAAGTGAAAAAACAACCTTTTTGTCATATTGCTATGAAAGTCACACACAAACAAGAACAATTCAAAAAGGCTGAGAGACCAAATGAGGGCACATGGGAAAAAATTTGACATTAAATCTCTTTCTTTAATAAGTCGGACCAGGAAGTTATTGACTACTTGTTGTGTGCTACTTTACTTATTACCTACACAGCAGATATCAACCTTATGACAAACATAAATAAATCGAACACATACTCTAATGAAGGGATGAGAGGTGGTAATGATCGAGGCCACGCCCACAGACAGCTACAGCAAGTCTCTGTGGCGCAATCGGCCAGTGCTTTCAGCTGTTAACCGAAAGATTGGTGGTTCGAGCCCACCCAGGGACGAGTGTGTGTACCAACAAATCTACCGGTCAGCAACCAGTTGTAGGTTTGGTAGCAAATCGATAGCTGTAATGGGTGACTTGTCCCATTGAACACACAAGTTATCCTTTAAGTCATTTGGTTGACAAGAGTTAAGGTGCCAAAGCATGCTGAGCTGTTTGATGAGAGATATTACAATTGTATTGTAACTGGTAATCTTGCTGTATAGCACCTCCTACTTTTCGGTTCAAGTTTGACATAGATCAGCAGCAGTTCACTCGAGTCCCATCACGCAAAAATACAGAACGCTTGCATCTACCGCCATGAGTGGGCAATCAAGCTCGAAGCCACGCTCACTGCCAACAAAAGCCAGGCAGAGTCTCTGTGGCGCAATCGGTTAGCGCGTTCGGCTGTTAACCGAAAGGTTGGTGGTTCAAGCCCACCCAGGGAAGTTCTGACTTATGCGTATTACGAGAGTTAAAGCAAACATTCTGCCGCCAAAACGCTCTCCGGATTATACACGCTCCTTGGCAAAATATTTCTCCAAGGGTGACCTGTTAAGTGCAGTGTAATGCATTACTCAACCTTGAGGCTCCTCTGTCTTTTGTCAAAATTGCACAAGCAAAGTGAAAAAACAACCTTTTTGTCATATTGCTATGAAAGTCACACACAAACAAGAAAAATTCAAAAAGGCTGAGAGACCGAATGAGGGCACTTGGGAAACAATTTGACATTAAATCTCTTTCTTTAACAAGTCAGACCAGGAAGTTATTGACTACTTGTTGTGTGCTACTTTACTTGTTACCTACACAGCAGATATCAACCTTATGACAAACATAAATAAATCGAACACATACTCTAATGAAGGGATGAGAGGTGGTAATGATCAAGGCCACGCCCACAGACAGATTCAGCAAGTCTCTGTGGCGCAATCGGCCAGCGCGTTCGGCTGTTAACCGAAAGATTGGTGGTTCGAGCCCACCCAGGGACGAGTGTGTGTACCAACAAATCTACCGGTCAGCAACCAGTTGTAGGTTTGGTAGCAAATCGATAGCTGTAATGGGTGACTTGTCCCATTGAACACACAAGTTATCCTTTAAGTCATTTGGTTGACAAGAGTTAAGGTGCCAAAGCATGCTGAGCTGTTTGATGAGAGATATTACAATTGTATTGTAACTGGTAATCTTGCTGTATAGCACCTCCTACTTTTCGGTTCAAGTTTGACATAGATCAGCAGCAGTTCACTCGAGTCTCATCACGCAAAAATACAGAACGCTTGCATCTACCGCCATGAGGGGGTAGTCAAGCTCAAAGCCACGCTCACTGCCAACAAAGCCAGGCAGAGTCTCTGTGGCGCAATAGGTTAGCGCGTTCGGCTGTTAACCGAAAGGTTGGTGGTTCAAGCCCACCCAGGGACGTTCTGACTTATTCGTATTACGTGAGTTAAAGCAAACATTCTGCTGCCAAAACACTCTCCTTACGCATTATACACGCTCCTTGGCAAAATATTTCTCTAAGGGTGAACTGTTAAGTGCAGTGTAATGCATGACTCAACCTGGAGGCTCCTCTGTCTTTTGTCAAAATTGCACAAGCAAAGTGAAAAAACAACCTTTTTGTCATATTGCTATGAAAGTCACACACAAACAAGAAAAAATTCAAACAGGCTGAGGGACCAAATGAGGGCACTTGGGAAACAATTTGACATTAAATCTCTTTCTTTAATAAGTCAGACCAGGAAGTTATTGACTACTTGTTGTGTGCTACTTTACTTGTTACCTACACAGCAGATATCAACCTTATGAAAAACATAAATAAATCGAACACATACTCTAATGAAGGGATGAGAGGTGGTAATGATTGAGGCCACGCCCACAGACAGCTACAGCAAGTCTCTGTGGCGCAATCGGCCAACGCGTTCGGCTGTTAACCGAAAGGTTGGTGGTTCGAGCCCACCCAGGGACGATTGTGTATACCAACAAGTCCACTGGTCAGCAACCAGGGGGGTATTCCTTGAAAGTAGCTAAAGATAGCCAGGCTATAGCCAGAAATAGTCGCTTGAACTAGCACCATCTCCCAATTAAGCCTCAAGTTGCTCCACAAAGACATTTCAGCTGCATCTCAGTGAGGCTAATCCAAGCGAGGCTTACATAGCCTAGCTTAGTGCGAGTGCACGAGGAACGTAAGAAGCCCTGACGAGTGGATGGTGGAAAAATGGAGATGGCAGAAAAGGAGAGCAAGACAAGAGCTGTTATTTTTTCGGCAGCTGAACAAATAATGCTGATGGAGCTGTATGAGGATTTTAAAAGTGTCATCACCAGAAATGGTAATACAGCTGCGATGAATAAAGCGAAGAATACGGCATGGCAAACAACTGCAGACAGACTAAATGCGTAAGTTATGAAAGTTTCATACCATTGTCAATTGTTAGACATTTATTTTACTGTCCTCATGTATTTATGCTTTCCTGTTTGTGTTATAATGTGTTTACATAAAGCATGCTGAATTGTCTCTGTATGAGATGTACAGCACAGATATACTGGCCCTGCTCACTTTATTAATAACCCAATAATCGACACGCATCATCATACTTTGTGACTATATTATCGTGAGTGTGTGACCCACATATTATTTTTTCACTGTTACATCTCAACAGGAGCTATCTTAACAGCCAAAAGCGTACCTGGCAGCAGGTGAAGGTAAAGCACAGGAAAATATTTCAGAGTGGTAAGTAGCCTTTGAAGAAATGTGTTTGTCCAATAAAGAGAGCACCAAACTAGATATGGAAGAAACTGAAAATAAAAAAGATCAAGCTAGAGATTATGAAACTGGAGGGATGTTAGTATAAATTCAGATAAAGGAGAATTTCGTGTTGTGAACTGTATTTAATTCTGTTTTCTCTCCACAGCTTGAGAAACATTTAATAATAATTAAACAATTCAACACAACTTGAACTCAAACTTGTCATTATTGTACGGTTCATGCAACGTGTTAGAAATGTGTTTTTTACATTTATATTCACAGTGGGGTGCAATGAGCTAAACGTGTGGAAAGTTATAAATCATCTCTGTCCATTTAGCCTTCTTACACTTGCTCTGACTTAAACTGCTACTGTGTCAATGCTAACTTATGAAAAGAAGTTCTAAGTCAAAGGTCACAACAACAAGGATCAAAGGAAATATGTGTCCCTGTACAGGTCCCTCACTGTGTCAGGAGAAACTGAGTCCTTTCAGGCACTAGAACCTCCAGGGACTCAACGAAGAAAAGACTTGAGCCTGAAAAGTTGTCCACAAGACAAAATGTATAAAATATGAAGTATACTATTAATTTAAGATGGCTCTGTCAGAAGTCAGCCATGGTGCCTGAGAACTTTAAGCAATGAACCTGTATTTAATTTGGCCAAAGGTCATTTCTATCCGTGCCCTTGTTGTAGCATGTGCATGTGCGTGTGCGTGTGCGTGTGCGTGTGCGTGTGCGTGTGCGTGTGCGTGTGCATGTGCATGTGCATGTGCATGTGCATGTGCATGTGCATGTGCATGTGCATGTGCATGCCCTTGTTCCTGGATCAGGATATGGCGTGAGGAGCTACGGCCAGCATGCATAGCCTCTGTCCCTAAGCAGGACACCATTGAACTCTCCTGCAGAATAAGAGAAATGTTGGATGGATATACATGTGTTAAGACTTTAGGCAATTTGATGCAATATGTGCCATAAATGGCTAACTATAATAAAGTATGACGAGCACTTTAAATTCCTTAAGATGACCTCTACACCTGACTTCTCATTAGATCACCAAAATTCTGCCTATGCTACACCTTACTTCAAAAGTACACTCCTTCAGGTAAGTAAAATTCTTGCGCCTTGTGCAAACCTCTGTGCCAGTGAGGATGCTCGGAAGATCCTACAATCATGAACTGATCCCGGCCATTTAGCCTCAATGTTGGAAATGAAATGACCTCCATCACAGATCATCTGTATGGTCGGAGGATAGGAGTCAATGATGAGGTTTCACAGGGCATAAATGTAACATTGCTCAGCATTACTCAAAGGGGTTGATGTGGTATTTTTCAAAATGAGAAATCCAGTTCAGAGTCTATGGACAATTATCCCCAAGTGTACCTGTACATTTAGGATATGGAAAAATGTTCGGTTTACATAGTCAGCCTCCATGGGTCCAGCAGGGGCCTGGACAATGTGACAATGTTTAAATCCAGGCTGAAAACAGTTCTATTTAGATGTGCATATGACACCTGGAAGTATTTTATCTGCACTCTTCACTTTTAAATTAATTAATTAATGATTTCTTTGTTTTTTGGAATAATTTTATTGCCTTCTTGTGATTTTATGTAGCTGTAAAGCACTTTGAATTGCCTTGTGTACGAATTGTGCTCTACAAATTGCCTTGCCTTGGATGCGTACATGGGTACAGTGTAGTGCACCGATAACATTAGGGAAGCCTGAGGGAGATGATGAACTTAATGCAAATACTTCAGCCAGTAGGTTGTTTTACATTATCGGCTACTGTAAATATGGAGCAGCAGCCTGAAAGGACAAAGGTCCCCCCCCCCCGACATTCGCAATACTGACACTCTCCCTCTGTTCAAGTCTTAACTCAAAACCCATCCGTTTAACTTTGCTTACCTCCATTGATTGCTCCGTTCTGTGTATTTTTAATATGGTATGATGTTTTAATTCCTGCGTTTTATCTAATATCTTATTTGTACAGTGTCCTTGACTGTTTTGAAAGGAGCTGTCAATAATTTGTATCAAAACTAATTGATTTTTCGAGACAGCGAAAGTGGTGATATGATAACCACAGTTTTTGTTTCGTTTTTTAGACAATACATGAGTTGCGGGAGCGCAGAATTCTTGGTGAACATTTCTTTCGGGAGTCTGTTTCAGCCGGTCAGACTTTTTTTGAGTTGCAGCTAAGCTAAGCTTCAACTTTAGCCTGCCCGAGACCAGGCTAGTTCAGCAGCATAAATTACCATGGTTACTCAGCGGGCGTTCAAATAAGCCACGTTCATGGGACGGAAGTAGCGAAATAAGCCAGGCTTTCCGCTACGCAAGCTTTTAGGAATAACCCCTGGTCAAGTGTCAATTGTGATGACACATCATGTCACATCATCTTTTCCAGGTTTGCTTTAGTGAGAGGTGTTGAGTTGTATTTGAAACTTTGTACATAGCAGAGGATGGTTTCGGTCCATTGACCTCTGGGTTATGGGCCCAGCCCTCTTATGCTGCGTCACTCTGCTACACACCTCAGATGGGACTCAAACCCACAATCCCTGGCTCAAGAGGCCAGTGCCTTATCCACGTAACTATTCAAAATAACCTACATTATAAAAAGAAATCGGGTAAACGATCCTCTAATCCATTTAACAAAAGTGAAAGATTTCAGTCTTTTGACACAATAATTCTTTTTCTTACTTTAATCAGAAAAGTGGACATTGGAGGACACTCATGTGCACACAAAACTAGTTTGAATTAAGAGTGTGCAGAAAGGGTTTCAGAGTTGGTCAAGTGTCAATTCTGATGCTATGAATGTTACATCATCTTTTCCAGGTTTTTTTAATGAGAGATTTTGAGTTTGATTTAAAAATGTATACATAGCAGAGGATGGTTTCGGTCCATCGACCTCTGGGTTATGGGCCCAGCATATACCTGCTACTTGGTCTGTGTCTTTGCGTCTAGTAATCCACCTCGTTGATGATCACAGAATACATCAAATCCAACTGTTGCTGTTGCCGGGTTCTTGTTAAGGAGTGGCTTTCATGACTCATCCAGTGACATCACTCCCTGGCCAATCAGTTGCCTAAAGTCTGTAAATGTCACATTTTCGGCTGGACTCAACTCGACCCCGACCGAGTAGGTGCTAAAAATGTACCACCTTGTGCCAGGTGGTATTACCTCATGGAAAACCCTAACAGCTGAGTGGGATCCAGTCGAGTGGAGTAGGTAGAGGTTAAAAAGGGAGGAATGTGTTCCGATGTCATTCAAAATCTCTGAAAGTTGACTTTGGCTTGTTTTATCTCTTCTTTTTTTTTTGGAAGGCATGTTTTATGACATGTGAATAGCCCGGCTAGCTCAGTCAGTAGAGCATGAGACTCTTAATCTCAGGGTCGTGGGTTTGAGCCCCAAGTTGGGCATAGCAGTTTTAATAATCAACAGATGTTTGATCCAGCACTTAAAGTCAAAGTACAGCTCTGTTACCACCATCACAGCGTCCTCAGTGGTGCCTCTTTGAATGATCACAAACCTCCTTTAATGCACAATATGAGTAAAAAACATTCAAACTTGTGCAAGAGCATTACTTTGACCTTTCTTTGGGCTCATGTCATTTCTGTATTCCCTTTTTGCTCAAGTATGATCATTCACTTTAAAACTAAACAAGGAAAATCTGAATAACAACCCATGGCCTCTGGCCCTCTCTTGCTTTCGTTACTCATACAGTGACATCACTCCCTGGCCAATCAGTGGCCTGCAGTCTGTAGACGTCACATTTTCGGCTGGACTCAACTCGAATCCCTGCCGTGTAGGTGCTAAAAATGTAGCTGCTACCAGCTGTTACTACCTCATGGAAAACCCTAAAACCTGAGTCGAAAATATAGTCAAGTGGAGTAGCGTTTTGCATTTTGGTTCAGGTTTGTCATATTTTACACAGTCAGGGAAATAGTGGTGTCAGGATGGCCGAGCGGTCTAAGGCGCCAGACTCAAGGCTTCATTCCTTCCTTAGCACAGGGACTTCTGGTCTCCCAAAGGAGGCCTGGGTTCAAATCCCACTCCTGACACTAATTTCTTGCTTAAATCTTACTTTCTTATTAGAAGACCGTGAAGAAAGCCATGTCAGGCCATGGTGAAAAAGGGAATTTATCTCTGACGACGGGCCTTCAGTTCCTCCCATTAACATACACAATTCTGATGTGCGATGAGGCAGTTCTCCTGCTACATTAAGCTCTTTTCCACTCGTACTTACTCACAACCACCTCAATGTGGGTGGGGTCGTTATAGCAAGGAGGTCCAAAAGTCCTGTGATGTCACTTTTATTGGACAAAACATGACAAAACAATTTAGGACATCAAGGCGAAGGTATACCTGCTACTTGGTCTATGTCTTTGCATCTAGTCATCCACCTCGTTGATGATCACAGAATACATAAAATCCAGCTGTTGCTGTTGCCGGGTTCTTGTTAAGGAGTGGCTTTCATGACTCATCCAGTGACATCACTCCCTGGCCAATCAGTTGCCTGCAGTCTGTAAATGTCACATTTTCGGCTGGACTCAACTCGACCCCGACCGAGTAGGTGCTAAAAATGTTCCACCTTGTGCCAGGTGGTATTACCTCATGGAAAACCCTAACAGCTGAGTGGGATCCAGTCGAGTGGAGTAGGTAGAGGTTGAAAAGGGAGGAATGTGTTCCGATGTCATTCGAAATCTCTGAAAGTTGACTTTGGCTTGTTTTATCTCTTCTTTTTTTTCGGAAGGCATGTTTTATAACATGTGAATAGCCCGGCTAGCTCAGTCGGTAGAGCATGAGACTCTTAATCTCAGGGTCGTGGGGTCGAGCCCCACGTTGGGCATAGCACTTTTAATAATCAACAGATGTTTGATCCAGCACTTAAAGTCAAAGTTCAGCTCTGTTACCACCATCACAGCGTCCTCAGTGGTGCCTCTTTGAATGATCACAAACCTCCTGAAATGCACAATATGAATAAAAAACATTCAAACTTGCACAAGAGCATTACGTTTACCTTTCTTTGGGCTCATGTCATTTCTGTATTCCCTTTTTGCTCAAGTATGATCATTCACTTTAAAGGATAAGACCGTTTTTTTGACATTGGGCCCTTGATTTCACATTATAACATGATGTTCTACTCACCCCTGCTTGTTGTTGGTCATTTGGAGCTGTTCCGAAGATATTCGAGAGGCGTCTGGCTGCTCTCTTGAGATATTCGGCCATGAAACGGTTTCCTATGGGCAACGTTATACAGGCACAAACTATGCTGTTTATAATTTATTAATTACTCTACACTAGCACTGATAACGTGGAGGTGCGTCGTTTACTTAAAAAAATCCTGGTTACTGTAATTTTGAATTTTTGTCGTAAAGTGGGTGTTACTGACGTCATCGTCGTGCTACTACCACAGACAGACCACAGACCTGCTGCCTATTTATTAACTCGGCTAAAATTCAAAATTACATTGACCCAGCTGTTACTACCTCATGGAAAACCCTAAAACCTGAGTCTCACATATATGAGCCACATACCAGTGTTTCTTCATTCCGGTCCTCGGGACCCACTGCCCTGCATGTTTTATGTTCCCTCCTCCAACACACCTGATTCAAATGAATGGCTCCTTATCAGGCCACTGCTGAGCTTGATGGCGAGCTGATCATTTGAATCAGGTGTGGTGAGTGGAGGAGGGAAACATCGAAACACTGAGCTACGCTTTTCAAATTGAACAGACTGTGCGCGCTCCCGCGTACCGGAAATCAATTTCTGGCAGGAATCAACTTTTGGCATGGCACCTGTCATTTCACATCGTTAGGCCTATATGACCGCTTATATGACGACGTTGAGAAACTTTTGCTACATTGTGAAATTGCCGATATCTTTAATTAACTTACCTGAGCAGAAGCGTTTGACTCCATCCTGTTTTTCCTCCATCAGTACCAACGTGTGCCCACTGAGTGTCGTTGGTGCTCAGATCCCGGCCGGCAGAAATTGCTGCTCCTTGATTGGATGGTTGGTTGGCGCGTGGGTGGGCACCGGGTTGATTGGCAAGTCAGTAAGCAACGTGCTGATTGGCTATTCACTCGGGCGTCAAAACAGGGTCAAAATTCGTACTCGTAACTTGAGTTTTGTAAACTTGTAACTTCAGGGTCGTACTTGAAGGTGGGAAATTTGTGTGTCCGTCGGATTTAGTTTTACACGTGCACAAAATGTTTTTACAACTTCAAAACTTTGTTACACATACACAAACTATTTTTACAACTTCAAAACTTTGTTACACATGCACAAACTATTTTTACAACTTCAAAACTTTGTTACACATGCACAAACTGTTTTTATAACTTCAAAACTTTGTTACACATGCACAAAATGTTTTTACAACTTCAAAACTTTGTTACAAATGCACAACATGTTTTTACATAGACACAAAATATTTTTACAACTTCAAAACTTTATTACACATGTGAACATCATTGTACAAGTACAAAATCTTTCTGACCCTTTTTTGATCCCATATTTTTCGTTGTATGCTGTCATATATGTACAGAAATCGAGAGCACTGTACTGAGTACTAACCAAATAAACACATGGTGAAAGCTGGTAAGTACTTTGCCAGTTGTACTCCATGTCAGAAATCCTCTGAATGGCATGCCATTAAAGTAGGAGGATTTTACCAGTCTGTTACTGGTAAAAAAATCCAAAGTTAAGCTGATGTTGCGCAATGATCTTGGCTTCCCCATACTGCCTACACTAAAGCAATACAAAAGATGAGAGACTTGAATGAGTAAGTTCTATCACCTCGAGTCATTGTAGCATATAACAAATGATAAAATAATTGCATTGAAAGCATTTTTTGAAGAACTAAAAGTCTTTCAACTCACCTGCTGATAACATCCAAATCCGCAATACCAAAGGCAAGCTGTATAGAATGTTTGTGTGACTTAAATAGGTAACAGAGAAAACACTGAGAGCACTTATTCTCGCACAAATTTGCTCATAGGGCAACTCAAAATCAGGCCGGTTAGCTCAGCTGGTCAGAGCGTGGTGCTAATAACGCCAAGGTCATGGGTTCAATCCCCATACTGGCCAAGAACATCCGCAACAACAGCACATGTGTAGGCACCCTTCCATAACCCATGACTTTTAAAGATATATCAATATATTTGATGCTGCTTGTCCTGGAACGGATCACAGGGGAAGCAATGTGAGCAGACATCCCTAGCCCCGATTCTCACAGGACATAATCTACACCTCTTCTCGGGTGGACACACAGAAATACCAATGCAAGACCAGAATGGTTTATTTCTTGTGAGTCCTGGACCTTCCCTCAGGCCTCCTCACCGTGCAACTGATCCAAAATATCTCCCCTGGGGGGAATCTACGTGATACTCTGACCAGATGCCCATACCGCCTGATCTGGCTTCATTCAAAGAAGAGCGGCAGAGACTGTATTCTCAGCGTATTCCAGATGACTACGCTTGTCACCCTGATCCAAGAGGGTGAGCCTAATCACCACAGAGTGGAAGATGATTTCAGCCCTTATGCATTCGCAATCTCATTCATTTAGTCACCACTCATAAGGAGTTACCAGAGGTGAGCGTTGGAAGGAAGATCGACTGGTAGAACGAGCTCCTCCAGTCGTGGTCAAAATGGTCTCATCCCTAAACTCTTCCACTTGAGGCAGCAACTGGTTCTAAGCAAGAAGAGGGCCCTCGACCCTTTTCCAACTGAGGATCAGAGCCTCAGACTTGGAGATACAATTTTATTCCTGGCTGTTTCAGACTTGGCAGCAGACCACCCCTGTACCGGCCGGATGACTCAGGAGAGACCATGTGGCCTAACGGACAAGGCGTCTGACTTCGGATCAGAAGATTGAGGGTTCGAGTCCCTTCGTGGTTGTCTTGTTTAGTTGTATGCTGTCATATATGTACAGAAATCAAGAGCACTGTACTGAGTACTAACCAAATAAACACATGGTGAAAGCTGGTAAGTACTTTGCCAGTTGTACTCCATGTCAGAAATCCTCTGAATGGCATGCTATTAAAGTCGGAGGATTTTACCAGTCTGTTACTGGTAAAAAAATCCAAAGTTAAGCTGATGTTGCGCAATGATCTTGGCTTCCCCATACTGCCTACACTAAAGCAATACAAAAAGATGAGAGACTTGAATGAGTAAGTTCTATCACGTCGAGTCATTGTAGCATATAACAAATGATAAAATAATTGCATTGAAAGCATTTTTTGAAGAACTAAAAGTCTTTCAACTCACCTGCTGATAACATCCAAATCCGCAATACCAAAGGCAAGCTGTATAGAATGTTTGTGTGACTTAAATAGGTAACAGAGAAAACACTGAGAGCACTTATTCTCGCACAAATTTGCTCATAGGGCAACTCAAAATCAGGCCGGTTAGCTCAGCTGGTCAGAGCGTGGTGCTAATAACGCCAAGGTCATGGGTTCAATCCCCATACTGGCCAAGAACATCCGCAACAACAGCACATGTGTAGGCGCCCTTCCATAACCCATGACTTTTAAAGATATATCAATATATTTGATGCTGCTTGTCCTGGAACGGATCACAGGGGAAGCAATGTGAGCAGACATCCCTTGCCCCGATTCTCACAGGACATAATCTACACCTCTTCTCGGGTGGACACACAGAAATACCAATGCAAGACCAGAATGGTTTATTTCTTGTGAGTCCTGGACCTTCCCTCAGGCCTCCTCACCGTGCAACTGATCCAAAATATCTCCCCTGGGGGGAATCTACATGATACTCTGACCAGATGCCCATACCGCCTGATCTGGCTTCATTCAAAGAAGAGCGGCAGAGACTGTATTCTCAGCGTATTCCAGATGACTACGCTTGTCACCCTGATCCAAGAGGGTGAGCCTAATCACCACAGAGTGGAAGATGATTTCAGCCCTTATGCATTCGCAATCTCATTCATTTAGTCACCACTCATAAGGAGTTACCAGAGGTGAGCGTTGGAAGGAAGATCGACTGGTAGAACGAGCTCCTCCAGTCGTGGTCAAAATGGTCTGATCCCTAAACTCTTCCACTTGAGGCAGCAACTGGTTCTAAGCAAGAAGAGGGCCCTCGACCCTTTTCCAACTGAGGATCAGAGCCTCAGACTTGGAGGTACAATTTTATTCCTGGCTGTTTCAGACTTGGCAGCAGACCACCCCTGTACCGGCCAGAGGACTCAGGTGAGACCATGTGGCCTAACGGACAAGGCGTCTGACTTAGGATCAGAAGATTGAGGGTTCGAGTCCCTTCGTGGTTGTCTTGTTTAGTTGTATGCTGTCATATATGTACAGAAATCAAGAGCACTGTACTGAGTACTAACCAAATAAATACATGGTGAAAGCTGGTAAGTACTTTGCTAGTTGTACTCCATGTCAGAAATCCTCTGAATGGCATGCCATTAAAGTCGGAAGATTTTACCAGTCTGTTACTGGTAAAAAAATCCAAAGTTTAGCTGATGTTGCGCAATGATCTTGGCTTCCCCATACTGCCTACCACTGCATGAAAAGAGGGATTTCTGGATGTATGTGGCCCCTTACATGTCCGCATACGTTAAGCCCCTGCATTTGCGGTGGTAAAAGTGAAAACTTGGCCCAAGTTGTCGCAAATTGACCTGGCAACTGCTCCCCCATGCCCCCCTCCCCTCCCCTACTTAGGAGAGCCTTTAATATGTAAATGCCAGTGATCAGGTCAGGAGCTGCCACAGTCATTTTCAAGTGGGGTGGGGTGAGGTGAGGTGGGTAGGCCTGTTTCTATAAGTTCATCCCCATCACCTCCAACTCCAGCCAAGTTTGTTGCTGTGTTGTCTTGAAAAAGAAGAGGTGCACGCTGTCTGCTGGTGACAGGTGATGCATATCTGTTTTTTTTCTCCCAAACACCTCTTTTGTAATAACGCTTTTTGTGGGCAAAATTCAAGGATTCAAGGATTCAAAGGTTTATTGTCATATGTGCAGTTAGAAACGTGTTTCCCTGCACGATGAAATTATTTTCTTTGTTGCCCGCACTGGATGTCCAAATGTATAATAACAAAGATAAGATAAAGATAAAATAAGCATGCAACAGCAATATTCTAAAAGGTTTCTTAAATAAAATAGAAATATAGAAATAAAAATGTAGAAATCTGGCCTCTATACATAATGTGCAGTAGTGCTCTCAGTGTTTTATTGTGTATGGCTTAATTCGGTGTCACAATGGTCACAATATCGCCGAGTAGGGGTGGGCGATATGGGCAAAAAAAAATATCTCAATATTTTTTAGGATTTTCACGATAAAGATATTTTGACGATATTTAAAAAAAAAATTAAAACTTGCATTAAGATCACAATAAAATGAACACAAGCATGCAAGTCTAAGCACACACGGCCGGTACAGTGAAACTGCAAATGGCTCATTAAATCAGTTCATGGTTCCTTTGATCGCTCTACCGTTACTTGGATAACTGTGGCAATTCTAGAGCTAATACATGCAAAACGAGCGCTGACCTTCGGGGATGCGTGCATTTATCAGACCCAAAACCCATGTGGGGTGCCTCTCGGGGTGCCGCGGCCGCTTTGGTGACTCTAGATAACCGCGAGCCGTTTCTCAGGCTACTTCTCCCTCCGGAGAGGGAGCCTGAGAAACGGCTACCACATCCAAGGAAGGCAGCAGGCGCGCAAATGACCCACTCCCGACTCGGGGAGCCGGTAGTGACGAAAAATAACAATACAGGACTCTTTAAATCCTTTAACGGGGATCAATTGAAGGGCAAGTCTGGTGCCAGCAGCCGCGGTAATTCCAGCTCCAATAGCGTATCTTAAAGTTGCTGCAGTTAAAAAGCTCGTAGTTGGATCTCGTGATCGAGCTGACGGTCCGCCGCGAGGCGAGCTACCGTCTGTCCCAGGCCCTGCCTCTCGGCGCCCCCTCGATGCTCTTAGCTGAGTGTCCCGCTGGGTCCGAACTCCGAAGCGTTTACTTTGAAAAAATTAGAGTGTTCAAAGCAGGGCGTGGCGCCGTGGTAAGGGCAGAGGACCACTGGCGCCGCACTTTATTGATTTTTGGCGATTGAAAAAAAAATAAAAAATAAATGTTTTATATATATATATATATATATATCTCGATATTGCAAAATTACTCATCGTCAAAACAACATTCACGATAATTTCGCAAACGATACATATCACCCACCCAGTGCAAAGGCCTGTAGGGAGGCGTCAGTAACACTGTGGACAGAAGTGTCCAGCTCGGTGTCCTGTAGGGATGATGACAGGGCGAGCAGCAGGTGGGACATGGAATTACCCATGGAATTACCTATACAGGCCTTTGCGTCTTTTCTTTGTCCTTGCAGAGTCCATTTTTGTGTCAAAACAGTGCAAATTGCCAGCTGTGGTCAGACAACATTAAATAGCAAAAGGACGGGAGGTTGTCTCGCGAGTATTCCGTGTAATGACGTATACGCATATGATTGGTGGAGCTTAACGGCTCGCATAAGCTCTCATTCAATCACGTATGAGAAACATTGTGTCGTGCAGTGTAAACAAAAAGTTTAAGGAGTAGATCTGGCGGCAGAAAGGGAGACAGAAATCGCTGAGGTCCTGTGCTGTGAAAATTGCCCTGGTTTGCGGAATACAATGGCTGGAAGACGACTTGCTTTCAACTCCCCAGCAACTCTCTGCGGGTCTACAGGTTTGTGTGTTTTTTTCTACTTGCACATGACCATTTGATTGTTTAATTTTAGTCTTGTTGACACTGTACAGCACTTGGGACAGTTCTCGCTGATTTCAAATGTGCTGTATATTAAACTTACTTACTCACTTGCTTACAGGCAGATCAAATGAAAGTCCTGTTGAATGCTATGACCGGGATGTCTCGTATGGTGGCCAGCACTGTGGATACGGTCGTGGAGAGGGTTCTGGAAGGAATCGACCAGAGATTCGCTAGGTTGGAGGCAAGATGGCCGTCGAGAACGCACTGGAGTGTGGACATTCCACAGAAGTTGAAGAGCGCAAGAGAAGGCGGATACAGAATCCGAAAATCGCGGTAAGAGTAGGTTATTGACTGTGGCTTTAGGCTAAACTCAACTTAATTGTGTCCATCACGTGAAAACCAGTGTGAGTTGCTTTATTTAAAAAAATGTATTTCAATTTATATGAAGCAGTTCGCCGCCTGCATAACTCGGAGAATACACCGTGGCATTATAATCCAGATCAAGGGTAAGAATAAGTGAATGTTCTCCCAATATCTAGTTGAGTTGGACCCGATGTTATGTTACGTCAATGCAGTTTTTTTTAATTAACCATAGGCCTATTGTTTTTACAGGCTACTGTCACCTCACAATATGGATGTAACGAGTCGCTTGAAGGAGGCAGTGGCAAACAGTCCGAACTTCAGAGAGGTAGACGGGGGCACTATCGAGGGTGAGCGGCGCTGACTTTTACCACGGCTGGCACTGATACTTTTAAGCACTGGTCATTTTATTCATTCCTCTTGTTGTTGTTTTTAGCTGCGTGACGGACCTGTGTGCTGTGCTACAGGCGCGTCTTGAAGCCAACCCGAAATACTCACAGTCTCACCACAGAAGAGTGAAAGAGAGTAAGAACATATACGCTGTCAATATGACTTTTGTTACTTTATAGACAAGTTGTCAATATGCTGTGCATGGCTAGACTATGTTTTGATTATTTATTGGTTATTCCAATAGCTCCCAGAAGCCAGCTTCTGATCCAGGATGAGGACGTCTGACAACTCCCGCAGACCCTGCAGGGACCGGAGGAATGCGAAGAATGCGGATTCCAAACGGCGGCGTTTAGGCTTATTGTGTATATTGTAGGCTACAGCAGTGTGTGTAAATAGTTTTCAATTCTTTATTATCAACATGGTTCTTATTACAATGTAAGCTATGTACATTGTGTGGTGTGGCAATAAAAGCGCTTTAAAAAAAAAAGTTTCCTTTTTCATTTCCTCAATAGATTCACGTCATTCATGCCTGCATTCATAGCCTAGTCATAGTGCAGCTTATAAGAATGACGTGAATATATGAAGTACACAAACATCCCAGGAATATTAGTAATCATAATCACAATTATTAATCATAATTGCTGAATGATATGCCCATATAAAGTATGCATATATTAACCTAATTGGCCAATGGGCGGTCAGCTTTACCGACAGTACAGGAGCTTTTTCATGTAATCACGTGCCTTTTTCGTCCAATACCAGCGAGGCCAGTGAGAGGTCCAGGCACTCTCACAGCGGGGTGCTAATCGCTGGGCCATTAGCACCCCGCTGTGAGAGCCCGCCGCGAGTCGGGTTCGTTTGTGACGATTTTCTCGCTCCACAAACTTAAAGTTTGTCTGCCTGCAAGCGCCCAGGTGCGTCCGAAAATTAGGCAAATTCGCAGATGTTCACTGCCGTCCACAGTGACACAAATCCCTCTTTTCGTGCAGTGGAACTTAGAATGTACATGAGAAAACAGACCATCACTTTAACTGAAGAGTCATAGCAAAACATGCTTCCTTGGTTGAAGAGTTGCTAGAGTGCATTAGCTTGAGACTGTGTTTTCCCTACAAGCCACCCATTGTCTGAGCAGAGGTAGAGATGGCAAGGTACAATTGAAAGATGATTATACAAGGAGCAGAGAATGCATTGGCTAGGAATCAAACCCGGGTCAACTGTTTGGAAAGCAGCTATTCTCTCCACTATACCACCATTGCCCTGACAGAAACTTATTTAGTCATCTATCAACTGTTCTATTTCATCCTTACTGACCGCCAGAGGCGGTGCTTTCAAGCACTGAATGATACATCTCGCGCATGCGCAGGTCGAGTGTTTATACCAACAACGTCACTCGTGACCCCCTGCTGACCCCGGAGACCCCGCGTCTGCTTATGAGACGAATTCCAAAACCATTTCTTCCTTCATCGTTCGCTGCTGGTGGTCTCGCGATGTCCCGTCGAGGCTGCGAGCTGCTCGCCCTTCAGAGACCGCAACGAACTGCCGAGAGGTCTGTAACCTTTTTTTTCCTCGGCTGATGAAGTGTACTGCCAGCTGTTACAAGCGCCGGTCTAGGCAGCGGGCTCGCTCCTTCTCCCGGTGCCGCACGTGAGTAACAGTCTGTTTATAGTTACATTGTCTGAGAGGGCTAATTGCTAGCCCTCTCCCGGCATCTGTGACCTGCCTATGTTAAGCGGCCAACTCGGTTGTGCCGGTTCTTTGATTTTGTTGCTGCTATTGTTCTGCCCCTCTCCTGGTGTAAGGCGGCGTTTGCGCCCCCCGCTCCCAGCACAGGCGGCCTATAGTGGTTGTCGGTGAAGGCACCGTTTGCGGCTCCCTCTCCCGGCATCCACCTATAGATAAGTGTTTGAATAAACAATTGCCCCTCTCCTGGTGTAAGGCGGCGTGTGCGCCCCCCGCTCCCAGAACAGGCGGCCTATAGTTGATTGTCGGTGAAGGCACCGTTTGCGGCTCCCTCTCCCAGCATTCATCTATAACTAAGAAGAAGAAGTATATGAATAAGAATTAGTAAATACGTACTATCGTCAAATATACTGTGTGTATATATATATAGATATATATATTTAGAGCTAGAGGTGGTCCCGACATGGATCGCAACCACTCCTGCTCGGCCTGTATGGCTCCTCTACAGCTTGAGGATGGCCATGATCTGTGTCCTTCGTGCCTTGGCCTCGGACATCTGAGGCAGGGACTTTCAGACGAGTCCTGCATGAATTGTGGCATCTTGCCTCATGCTGTCAGGGCTGCAAGGCTGGCCGAGGTAGAGCGCCTGTTGGGCCCTCCCTTGTCTCCCCAGTTGACCCCTGACCAGCGGCTGGCCCCGTCTCGGTCTAGCCGACCACGGCGTCGGCCTGCTGAGACTGCAGGCCCCACCTCCGGGAAGAGGGCCAAGGGGTCCGGGCTTACTTCTAGAGTGGATCAGCTGACAGCGGAGCTTGACAGCATGAAGTCCCTCCTCCTGGCTCTCCAGCCTGGGGCTGGGGCAACCCAGCCAGGTGCCCTTGTTCCTCCAGCGGCCTCCTTGCGTTTTCCATAGCAGCTTCGGCTACTATGTTTCGGGACTACGCTTCGGACGTGCTAGAGGGAGACGAAGCCTCCCGTCCCTCTGCAGCGGGCTCCCTTTCTTCAGCCCGTAGCTCTGCGGGTGGTAGTGAGGAAGGCTCGGTGGGAGCCGCCATTCGTACGGTTCTAGCCAGGCTGCAGCTGGACGTGCCGCAGGCTCAGCCAGCTTCGGCCAGTGCCTTTTTCAGGCGCTCCTCAACCACCGCTGAACTAACTGTACCTCCATCAGAAGAGTATCTGAGGGAATTACAGACGTTCTGGAGGGACCCTAGGGCCCCTACCCGTCCGACAGCTGATGCTCGGACCCTGGCAGCCATGCAGGACGCATCCATGGCTCGCATGGGTAATTCCATGTCCCACCTGCTGCTCGCCCTGTCATCATCCCTACAGGACACCGAGCTGGACACTTCTGTCCACAGTGTTACTGACGCCTCCCTACAGGCCTTTGCACTGATGTCAAGGGAGTTGGGACGGGTAATGGCAACTCTCGTTCAGACTCGCCGCCAGGTTTGGTTGGCGCAGTCCCCTCTCTCGGAGGCCTGCAGAAGAACCCTCCGCAGTGTTACGGTGGAACCGGGGGAGCTGTTTGGTTCCGCGGCTCTGGAAGCCCTCGAGCGCACGGTCCAAGCTGGGAAGACCCGACAGCAGCTGTCTGAGCTTCACAGAAGCGCGCCGCCGCCTGGCAACCCTAGGGGCCGTCCAGCTGCTCCGCAGCGCGGCACCCACTCACAGGCCAGGGGCCTCCCTCGGCCCCAGTACTCACGCCCACAGCCTGCTCAGCGGCAGGCGCAGTCCTTTCGGGCGCCTGAGCAACTGCCCCCTGGGCAACCTCAGGTCTCACGTACTACCCGTCGTGCCCCTGGAGCCTCTAGAGGTCGGGGGGCCCGACGCTGAGGCCACGGGGCCGACCGTCGACCTTTTTTCCCAGCAGCAGCTCAGCTACTGGGCTGCTTCCACCAGGGACCCGTGGGTTCTTTCCACCTTGACCCACGGGTACAAACTTCAGTTCCGACGTCAGCCCCCGACCCATGGCCGAGTCAGGATGACTGTCATCCGCGACCCGGCGAAAGCCCGAGCCCTCGCCCAGGGGCTGTTCGTCCTCCTGGGCAAGGGTGCCATCGAACCGGTAGATCCCCTGTTGCACCCCGGGGGGTTCTACTCGACTTACTTTCTGGTAGCAAAGAAAGATGGCGGATTCCGACCTATCCTCGACCTCAGGAACCTCAACAGGTTCCTGAAGGTCTTGAGGTTCCATATGTTGACCACTGCAGAGGTTCTGCGTACGGTCTCCAGAGGGGAGTGGTTTACCTCCATAGACCTGGAGGATGCCTATTTTCACATTCCTGTGGCGCCACACCATCGGCAGTTTCTGCGATTCGCCTTTCAGGGGCGTCATTTCCAGTACAGGGTGCTCCCGTTTGGTCTCTCCCTCTCCCCACGGGTGTTTACCAGGTGTGTGACGGCAGCCCTCTCGCTCCTACAGTCGCGGGGCATGAAGATCTTGCCGTATCTGGACGACTGGCTCGTCTGTGCGCGGTCCCAGTCTCAGGTGGCCCTCGACACGACGTGTCTTCTTTCCCATGTGGCCCGTTTGGGCCTCAGGGTGAATTTTACAAAGAGTGGCCTGGTCCCATCACAGAGCACAGTTTTTCTTGGGGTGACCCTCGATGCGGTCACCATGATGGCTTGCCCGTCGCCACGGCGGGTGGACGACATCCTCCGCCACCTCCTCCCGTTTCGGGAAGGCAGGCGGTTCCACTACGTGGAGTTCTTACGCGTCCTGGGGAAACTGACAGCTGCGGCTGCTGTGGTCCCCTTAGGATTGCTGTTGCTGCGTCCCCTCCAGAGGTGGTTGCACAGCTTTCACCTGGACGCCAAGAGACACCGGCACAGGAGGCTTGCGGTGTCCCACCGTTGCCTTCTTGCCCTGGCCCCGTGGAGGAAGCGTTCGTTTCTCCTCCAGGGCATGCCCATGGGCTCCATTGCATCCCGTCGTGACTCGCCTCCCTCTCGGGGTGGGGCGCCGTGTGGCAGAACCGGACGGCTCAGGGGCTGTGGCCGGCGTGGGACCGCTCACAGCACATCAACGCTCTAGAGCTGCGGGCTGTGCACAGGGCGTTGCAGGCTTTCCTCCCTTTCTTGAGGGGCCGACATGTACTCGTGCGGTCGGACAATGTTTCGGCCGTCTCCCACGTTTGCCTCAGAAGAGTCGACCCATTGCCCCCTCTGGTTCTCCCTGACAGAGGAGAGCAGTCCCCTGGGCCAGGATGCTCTGGCCCACGACTGGCCAGAGGTTCTCCTCTATGCTTTCCCGCCGATCCCTCTGATAGTCCCTACGCTACAGAGGGTCCTCCAGCAGGGCCACAGGCTGCTGTTGGTAGCCCCCTTTTGGCCAGGGAGGACGTGGTTTCCACTGCTGCACAGGCTCTGCAGCGGTTCCCCGTGGCGCCTCCCCGACAGGAGGGATCTCCTGTCTCAGTGGCAGGGTCAGATCTGGCATCCCGACCCGTCCCGCCTGCAGCTGTGGGTCTGGCCACTGCAGGGCCCGACCCGCTGCTAACTGAGTGCTCTGGCGATGTCTGCCATACCATCCTAAACGCGAGGGCGCCTTCTACCCGGGCGCTTTATATACCGTGCAATATCCTGTTATGTGCAATATTCTGTTATGTGCAATAACCCACACTGGAATGCATATTCATCCATATATATGGTAATATCTCTGTGCACCTACCACCACCCCTTTTGTACTATATTTTATTATTTTATGTCTAAGATTGTTATATTTTATATTTTATATACATATATATATACAGTATATATATATTTATTTTTATTTCTATTTTTATTTATCTCATGTCTGCACTGAGAAAGGAGATGCTTTTAATCTCATTGTACTTGTATAGTGACAATAAAAGGCATTCTATTCTATTCTATTTATGAACAGAGGTGGCGGCTGTTCACTACATGGTGCTTGGACAGGGGTGAGGACCCTGTGCACTGTCCTGTCCCTGGGATTCTGGAGTTCCTCCAGTCACTCCTGGATGACGGCCGGTCCCCCGCTACCCTGAGGGTGTATGTGGCGGCCATTTCCTCTCGGCATGCTCGAGTGGATAACGGCACGGTGGGGAGCCACAGGTTGGTGTCCCTTTTCCTGAAAGGTGCGCGGCGGCTGCGCCCCCCACGAGTGTGGCGCACCCCGCCATGGGATCTGCACCTGGTGCTCGGCGCCCTGTGCTCGCCTCCCTTTGAACCCCTTGCTCAGGCAGGGCTGAGGTGGGTCTCCGCTAAGACTGCCTTTCTACTCGCTATCGCATCAGCGAAGCGCGTCGGGGAGCTGCATGCTCTGTCGGTGAGCGACTCCTGCATGAGGTGGAACTTGGATGGCTCGGGGGTTTCCCTATGGCCAAACTCCGCTTTTCTCCCGAAGGTGCTGTCTTCATCAAACCTCAACAGACCTATCCACCTGGCACAGTTTGTTCCCCCGGAGGAAGAGGACAGGTTACGTCTACTGTGCCCTTTGCGGGCTCTGAGAGCCTACGTGGCCGCGACTGCCGGTATCAGGCAGTCGGACCAGCTCTTCCTCTGCTATGGTGGCCCTCGGAGAGGCTGTGCGCTCTCTAAACAGCGACTGTCCCACTGGGTGGTGGACGCCATCGCCCAGGCATATAAGGGAAGTGGGCACCCCCGACCAGCTGGGGTGAGCTGCCACTCCACCAGAGCTGCCTCGACATCATGGGCAGCCCTACGGGGCGTTCCCCTGGAAGACATATGTGAGGCAGCGTCATGGGCGTCACCGAGTACCTTCTCCAGGTTCTATCGAGTGAATGTTGCCACTCCCCACCCGTTGGCTGTGGTCCTGCTGCCCGACTCTGCTGCTTCCTCTCAGTAAGTGAGTAGGTGCTGGATTCCTCGTGACTTTTCTGGTATTAGTCATCCAGTGCTTGAAAGCACCGCCTCTGGCGGTCAGTAAGGATGAAATAGAACGAAAGTTACGTATGTAACTACGGTTCTATGAATCCTGGATGACCGCCAGAGCGTTCTGTCACTCAGAATCCTCGTATACTCGCGAGAAGATTCTGTAGGGACTGACCTGCTGATGTTGCCGGAAGATATAGGCTCTCCGGGGTCAGCAGGGGGTCACGAGTGACGTTGTTGGTATAAACACTCGACCTGCGCATGCGCGAGATGTATCATTCAGTGCTTGAAAGCACCGCCTCTGGCGGTCATCCAGGATTCATAGAACCGTAGTTACATACGTAACTTTCGTTTTTCTTGCAGGGCTATGACACACTCACTCTTACTCAGGAATCTTTCTATTTCTCCCTGAAATAAGAGTGAAGTCTAAAGCGTGAAACTTGTGCTTGCTTGGATTCATTCTCCAGATGGGCACAATTGCTTTCATCTAAGGCTAAAATGTTCACAACTTCAGTACAATGCACTATGCCAATTAATTTGCCAGTTTGGAAGAGTTTACCACAGTCTTGCAACCTGTACCGTGTGCACTGCTTTCAGGTCCCTGATGGTCTAGTGCAGGGCTATTCAAGAAAACTGTGAGGAGGTCCAGTTCAAATAAATTTCCTCAAGCAGTCTATTTGCAGTATGATGATATCGGAATAAATTGTGTTTAAAAAAATAATAGGTTAAAATCATTTCAAAGAAGTTTATTAGCACTGAAACACAGGATAACCTTGTGAGGCTGCAGTTTAAATAAAAAATAACTAAATTATGTATTCAAAAACAAAGAAAGTGCTTAAGAAAAAATAGCAGCTTCAGTTTCCTTTTGATTGAACAATCTCAATATTTCTCTTGAACAAAACATTCTCAAAACACCTGAACTGTTTCTCTTACAGATTTCTCTTACATCTGTCTTCCCCCTATACTTCATTTCCCCTGCTCAGTGTGAGAATTAAGCTTTGGCTTGCCCTGCCAACATTTTAAATCTGGGCTTGAAGGAGGTCAGGGCCATTCTCATGCACATGTGCAGATGCTCATTGGTGAGCGTGGAACGATATTTTGTTTTTATTATGTTCATTGTAGAGAACGCTGCCTCACAGCTGTATGTGGAGCCGAACATGGTCAAGATAAACAGGGCCACTTTTTTCAGATCTGGGAAAGCTGTCTCAGAAACCATCTGGAGCCAGAAGGTGGTAGATTTGGTTCTTGCAAACTGCTCTTTCAGGGCCACATCTGTCTGGAGGTCAATCATTTGCATCTGGAGAGGCCCAGAGTTTGCCCACTTGAAGTGATGTGCGACATCATTTGAGAATGCTCTGACATCAGTGATGAGAAATGGATTCTGTATGAAGAGGGTGAGCTCCTCTCCAACGCTGAAGCTATCAAAGCGTTTGCTGAAGTTTTCAATCAACTTGTCAACAAAGTCAACAAAAGAGGAGACATCTCTATGGCCCTGCACCTGTTCTTTCACTTTTGGGAAGTGTGTGTAGTCTCCTTGCAGATCTTCTTTGAACACCTGGGGCCTCATGTACAAAGGGTGCGTACGCACAAAATAGTGGCGTACACACCTTTTCACGTCAACGATCAGATGTATCAAGAACGAAAAGACCGTGGAAATGTGCGGTGCCTCACGGCAGCTTCAGGGCTGGCGTACGCACTTTTCTGCAGCTGTTGATTCTTTGGCGACACCTAAGGTGATGTTGGGAAACTGTTATGATAAATAAATGTGAAAACAATTAGTCCTCAGACAGTGATGTGCACATCTGAGACACATGAACAATTAATACTGATAAACAATTAATACACCCATGTGTCTGCAATTACACGAGTGGATATAAAAGCAGCGCAAAGTGGTGCAATGCATACCATTAAAAACAATGGCTGCTTTAGCAGTATTAGAAGACTTTGCAAAGGGTGCAATTCGAAGAGAGCGTGTGTTCACTACAACAGAGAGGATTAGCTGGCATATGATGGCGACTGATTACTCATTAGCCGTTTTGAGGGAAATCCTCCTAGAACTGTGCGCAGAGCTGCGGCCGGCATTGGAGCGCAACACAGCGAGGAGCCATGCGCTGCCTGTGCTCACAGGTGATGTGCACACTGGGGTTCCAACCGGAGCATTCCAGGGGCAGGTCGCCAACCGATTGGGACTGTGCCAGTCTACCCTGAGCCGAACCATGCCAGCCGCGTGGGACAGAATTATCCGCATCTCAGCCACGTATATATCAAATTCCCAACAGGCCAACATTAAAGCTCAATTTGAAGCGAGAGCCGGTTTTGTAATCGGAGCTATCGACTGCGCACACATTGCTATAAAAGCGCCATCACATGATGAATTTGTATGTTAACAGGAAACATTTTCAGAAACTGAAGGAAATCCAAGGCACTCTCCTTTGGAGAAAGTTAAAAAGCCTTTATTGTGATGGCTTGGTCATACTACTACACATCTTTTTAATGTCTAGTATAATGTCTAGTATGACCAAGCCATCACAATAAAGGCTTTTTAACTTTCTCCAAAGGAGAGTGCCTTGGATTTCCTTCAGTTTCTGCATCTTCAGTTTTTCCCTATCCAAAGAGCACCTCAACCAAACTTTTTTTGAGTCCAGGAAGCGCTCCTATACAAACTTTTTAGGAAACATTTTCATTCGATCGATGTACAGATCATATGCATAAATGCAATTAACCAACATTGTGGCGAGGTGCCGTGGTTCAACGCACGATTCATACATTCTGAGTAACAGCATCGTTGGGAACAGACTTACAGGGTGGCACTGTGCGTGATGCGCATTGAGCATGTGCGCCCCCAATTTCTATCCCATCTTCACAGCATCATTATTATATTATATATATTAGTCGGTGGTTAAAGTTAGTTTCTTGCTGTTTTTTGCTGGTTAAACTTCAGTTTAAGATCTTTCTAACAAGCCCCTGATCGTCTGTGGGCATATATTAATAACCCTGTGCGTAAAGTGTGAAAGGTCTCAATCAGCCTCACCTTTTCCCCGGCGCACTTCTGCACGTTACTGTATGAACACGTTGTTGTGAGTTACACAAAAACATCGGTATTTAGCTTGGGGGTAATCAGAGTCACCCACAGGTGCTCCCACCACCCCAGAGAGAGCAGTGTCACTCATTGTTGCCCCGACTCTCTGTTCAAACAGAGTCGGTCACCCCCCCACCCGCCTGTTTTGGCCACACTGCAGCGGTGGGCAGCCAGTCTCCGCTTCACATCCACCTTAATTTTGGAACACTTCTTCTTCACCTCTGCATGTGTGGCTTCTCTGACACCACAGCATTAACCCACTCTCATTATCCCACCCACTCCTTGCGTTTGCTGCTTATGCCGGAGGACAGCGTGCCAAAGAACACATTTTTGCGCGCCTTCACTTCAGAAAGTAGCACCGACATATCGCTTTCCGTGAAGTTCTTCTTTTTCCCCGTCTTATTCAGTCTTTTTCTTTATTTTCTGACCGTACACAGAGGGGAATCGCAGGTGCAGGGCTCATTTAAATATGATTTGAGTATTTAAGTAGGGGCGTGGACAGGGAGGAGTCGGGTGCTCCGACATGTGCGCTCAATTCCACGTTGATTGGGATGTACAAACGAAATGTGCTTGGATTGATGCGTGCGCACAGATTCGTACATCCGACGTTGGAGGGCATTTGGGTTTGAGCGTACGCCATGTTTCAGTAGGAAATCCACGCAAGTCTTTGTACATGAGGCCCCTGAAGTTTCGTTGAAATGAGCGGACAGCTGTCATCAGATCACAAATGGAATTGATCTTTCCCTGCAGCTGCAAATTAAGCCCATTCAGGTGTGACATGATATCAGCCAAAAAAGCTATGATATCCATGTTTTTCTCGTCATTTAGAAAGACAGAAAAGTTGGCTGCTTTCTGACTTTCCAGTTGTTCCAAGAAAGCTGTTACTTCACGTTTAATTGACCAAAAATCGCTCTAGCACCCTGCCTTTGCTGAGCCATCTCACATTGTTGTGGAGCAAAAGATCATCAGAGTTTGCATCAACCTCTTTGAGAAATTCCCTGAGCATGCAATGCTGACAAGAAGAAGATGCCCTGAGAAAGTTTTTGATTTTCATCATTGTCTTCATCACCTCAGCATACTCATCTGACAGGGCGGAGCAAAGGACAGCCTGATGAATATTGCAGTGGTAAGAGATCAGGTCAGCGTTGTCTTCTTTAAACCTTGGCACAGCTCCCTTTTCGCTCCATCAGTGGTTATTGATATGACTTGTTTTGGCTCTATTCCTCGCTTTGATAGCATTTCCTTAATGGCCAGGTAGATGTCTTCTCCTCCCACACCGTAAGTAAAGCTTGTCTTCCTCTTTATCTCTGCTGTCAATGATTTTGCTCCAAACACAAAAAAAAACATGCCTGCCAGCCACATGCCGCAGAGCTACATATGCTATCCTTGGGATACGAAGGTGTTTCGGATCACATCAAAGCCACACACGACAAAAACCCACAACCGGCCGTGATCGTATAGTGGTTAGTACTCTGCGTTGTGGTCGCAGCAACCCCGGTTCGAATCCGGGTCACGGCAACCCCCCCGACCGAAATTGTTTGCATCGCTGAAAAAAGATCCCACTTACATTTCTTAAACTTTAAAAAAAAAAATTTTTGTCTACAGGCCTCTGTCCCGTATCAAAGGTCTGAAAGAATCAAACAACACAAATGCAGAAGGTCTGCCCATTTAAAGAGCATAAAAGGGGTCAAAGTATCAAACAGGCCCCAATGACAAATAGTGCCTTTCTAATGAGTCGCCAAGGCCGCATATGTTCTGTGTTTTTTAGCTCTTCTAAAGGGAGGGTTTTCACACACCGCCACACCCAAAGTATAAACATCCTAACAACAGAAGATGAAAATCGTTTGCCAAATGAATGGATGGATAGACCTGACAAAAAAACAAAACAAAAAGGCTGGACTTTTGCGCTGGACAATGTGAGGGTATATTGAGGATCAACATCCGTGTTGGACGATGTGGAGACTTTCCCAGATAGATGCCAGATATGTTTTTGTAACGACTAAATGCATGATAGAAACTGTGGCTGATTTGATCTGAAACGCATCTGAAACCAGGGCCGGTTCTAGCCCATTGGCTGCCCTAGGCGAGATTGCGATTTTGCGCCCCCCCCCCCCCCCCCCCCCATTTGAATCATGTTTGAACAAACCACAACCACATTCTTTTTTTTTTTTTAAGTATCTTTTTATTTCTCAAAAGAAAGCCATTCAGCACACATATATTCAGTCTTACATTTTGCAATTTTTCTTTTGAGCAGCAATCCCACCCCCCACCCTTACAGGGATAAGCCAACAAAACACACAAACGTAAAAGTACAATTATGAAAATGAAAAAGGGAAAAAGCAAAAGAGAAAATACATGTAATCATTCTGATATAGGTACACTATGTTATATGTATTATGCTGTACATTTATATTTGATACATGAACTACAAGCAAGGTAATGGTCTCAGAACATTTTTATTTTTAGAAACTTTGGAACTTTTACAACCAACTCCTCACAATGAAACACGCCCAGCCTTCCTAATCGCAAATTCATCAATGGTGTCATCGAATGATATCTGGCTTGACACGTCTTGGTTTACACTTATAAGAGCAAGCCCATTGAGACGTTCTTGGCTCATTGTTGACCTCAGATATGTTTTTATCAACTTTAACTTGGAAAAGCTTCTCTCTGCAGAAGCTACTGTTACTGGAAGGGTAGCAGCAACTCTGAGGGCGACCCACATGTTTGGAAAGATTTCTCCTAATTTCTTCTCCATCCATTGTGGTCATGCCAGCTTTTGACAAATCAGGGAATTTTACAGTTTTATAGTTTTACAATGACTGGAAATGTGAGTTCATATTTTGACTGTATTAACATACTCCTAAAATAGATGATTATAGCTTTATTATGTATAGCCCACTACTACTAAATCGAATGCTATTACTACCAAAAACTATAATAAATAAACTCACAAGATTCAGAGAGAGGTGAACCTGGGAGATCAGCTGAGCTTTCTTCAGGTGAGGGTCTCTGCAAAAATATCTGGAGTGCACCTAGACATTTTAAAATATAAAATAATATGAGCATAACACACCACTCACCAACACAATCACATGTATTACAATTGTGTATTCACATGTATCTACTATTTACATGACCGTAGCAGATTCTACATAAGCCATTTTTTCCATAAGATTTCCAAGCAAATTAACTCATTTATCTGATTACTTTGAATGTTTACCTAGCTGGAAGGCTCGACAAATGTTAAATGATAAAACAAAAGAAAACTAGCTAGGCTATTTCTTAAAGTAGTTTGGCTTACAAGACTAACTCTAGGTTTTTAGTTTCCTTTAACAAAAAGATTTTGTTGCCTGTGAAAGACAGCTTGTGGATTAAGCTAGCAGGCTAATCGATAGCCCACAAGCTTTCTAGAAATAGCTAATGCTAGCGGAGTAACGTTATGCAGTGATAGCTAGCTTCTACAATGAAACGTCAACCATGAACAGTGACAGAAAACACAATTTTGATTAAACTTTAGAACTAATGTCTGAGATGAAAATACATACCTCTATACTGGGCTTTCTTCTCCTCCTCATCTTTTTTTCGTTTTCGCCCCTGTGCACCAGACATTTTGGTCCTTTTCATGTCGCTAGTTGACCTTCTACAACCGTTAGCGTGATCTAGTTCCAGTGTGGCTGTGACTTGCAACTGCATCGTCATGACGACACCCATGCACATATGTTATGTAATATAATATTACATTTTCATTCGAAAAATGGGTTGGGGCATTTTCGTTTGCACGTGTCGGCCACCGTGTGAAAGGCATAAAAAGGCCAAAAACAAAATTTTCCTAAAAAAAAAAAAAAAAAGGGGGGGGGCCTGGCAATTTGGCGCCCTAGGCAGCCGCCTTGGTGGCCTGTAGGAAGAACCGGCCCTGTCTGAAACTGATGGTTTCTCATCACTTTTTGTGTTTATTTAACTGATAAACAGGCCAAAGCCCCTGGCTCCCTTCCATAACTCATTTGGTACAGCAGAGAACTGCAGGTGTCCCATGATACACACCTTAAGCCTGGTTACATGCATTCATACAGGATTCATGAAAAGGATGTTGGCTTTGCTCCCTTCGATAGCTTAGTTGGTAGAGTGGAGGACTGTAGGTGTCCAACAACAGTTATCCTTAGGTCGCTGGTTCAATTCCGGCTCGAAGGATGTGCCAAGCTTTTGTGCACAGAGGCTCTTTTGGCCAACTCCGTCAATCCATTCAAAGCTTTTGGAATATGCTGTTTTACGAAAGACTGTACCACTCTCTATCTAATTTGCTAAGGGCTAGTGGCGCAATGGATAACGCGTCTGACTACGGATCAGAAGATTCTAGGTTCAACTCCTGGCTAGCTCGGCACGCTGGTTTTAGTCTCTCACTTCTCCCACTGCTACAGAACAGGATCGCTTTAAACCTTCTACTCCCTGGGTATCCCTGCTAACTTACGCCCCAAAGATAGCGCAAAGTGTGTCATCTTGCAACACATGTGGATGACCCCACACCGTAAGGAAAGCTCGTCTTCCTCTTTATCTCTGCTGTCAATGATTTTGCTCCAAACACAAAAAAAAAACATGCCTGCCAGCCACATGCCGCAGAGCTACATATGCTATCCTTGGGATACGAAGGTGTTTTGGATCACATCAAAGCCACACACGACAAAAACCCACAACCAGCCGTGATCGTATAGTGGTTAGTACTCTGTGTTGTGGTCGCAGCAACCCCGGTTTGAATCTGGGTCACGGCAACCCCCCGACCGAATTTGTTTGCATCGCTGAAAAAAGATCCCACTTTCAACTTGGATTTCTTAAACTTTAAAAAAAATTATTTTGTCTACAGGCCTCTGTCCCGTATCAAAGGTCTGAAAGAATCAAACAGCACAAATGCAGAAGGTCTGCCCATTTAAAGAGCATAAAAGGGGTCAAAGTATCAAACAGGCCCCAATGAGAAATAGTGCCTTTTTAATGAGTCGCCAAGGCCGCATATGTTCTGTGTTTTTTAGCTCTTCTAAAGGGAGGGTTTTCACACACCGCCACACCCAAAGTATAAACATCCTAACAACAGAAGATGAAAATCGTGTGCCAAATGAATGGATGGATAGACCTGACAAAAAAAGAACCAAACAAAATGGCTGGACTTTTGCGCTGGACAATGTGAGGGTATATTGAGGATCAACATCTGTGTTGGACGATGTGGAGACTTTCCCAGATAGATGCCAGATATGTTTCTGTAACGACTAAATGCATGATAGAAACTGAGGCTGATTTGATCTGAAACGCATCTGAAACTGATGGTTTCTCATCACTTTTTGTGTTTATTTAACTGATAAACAGGCCCAAGCCCCTGGCTCCCTTCCATAACTCATTTGGTACAGCAGAGAACTGCAGGTGTCCCATGATACACAGCTTAAGCCTGGTTACATGCATTCATACAGGATTCATGAAAAGGATGTTGGCTTTGCTCCCTTTGATAGCTCAGTTGGTAGAGCGGAGGACTGTAGGTGCCCAACAGCAGTTATCCTTAGGTCGCTGGTTCAATTCCGGCTCGAAGGATGTGCCAAGCTTTTGTATAAATAGGCTCTTTTGGCCAACTCCGTCAATCCTTTCAAAGCTTTTGGAATATGCTGTTTTACGAAAGACTGTACCACTCTCTATCTAATTTGCTAAGGGCTAGTGGCGCATTGGATAACGCGTCTGACTACGGATCAGAAGATTCTAGGTTCAACTCCTGGCTAGCTCGGCACGCTGGTTTTAGTCTCTCACTTCTCCCACTGCTACAGAACAGGATCGCTTTAAACCTTCTACTCCCTGGGTATCCCTGCTAACTTACGCCCCAAAGATACCTCACAGTGTGTCGTCTTGCAACACATGTGGCTGACCCCACACCGTAAGGAAAGCTCGTCTTCCTCTTTATCTCTGCTGTCAATGATTTTGCTCCAAACACAAAAAAAAAAACATGCCTGCCAGCCACATGCCGCAGAGCTACATATGCAATCCTTGGGATACGAAGGTGTTTCGGATCACATCAAAGCCACACACGACAAAAACCCTCAACCGGCCGTGATCGTATAGTGGTTAGTACTCTGCGTTGTGGTCGCAGCAACCCCCGTTCGAATCCGGGTCACGGCAACCCCCTGACCGACTTTGTTTGCATCGCTGAAAAAAGATCCCACTTTCAACTTAGATTTCTTAAACTTTAAAAAAAATAATTTTGTCAACAGGCGTCTGTCCCGTATCAAAGGTCTGAAAGAATCAAACAGCACAAATGCAGAAGGTCTGCCCATTTAAAGAGCATAAAAGGGGTCAAAGTATCAAACAGGCCCCAATGAGAAATATTGCCTTTTTAATGAGTCGCCAAGGCCGCATATGTTCTGTGTTTTTTAGCTCTTCTAAAGGGAGGGTTTTCACACACCGCCACACCCAAAGTATAACAACAGAAGATGAAAATCGTGTGCCAAATGAATGGATGGATAGACCTGACAAAAAAAGAACCAAACAAAATGGCTGGACTTTTGCGCTGGACAATGTGAGGGTATATTGAGGATCAACATCTTTGTTGGACGATGTGGAGACTTTCCCAGATAGATGCCAGATATGTTTTTGTAACGACTAAATGCATGATAGAAACTGAGGCTGATTTGATCTGAAACGCATCTGAAACTGATGGTTTCTCATCACTTTTTGTGTTTATTTAACTGATAAACAGGCCCAAGCCCCTGGCTCCCTTCCATAACTCATTTGGTACAGCAGAGAACTGCAGGTGTCCCATGATACACACCTTAAGCCTGGTTACATGCATTCATACAGGATTCATGAAAAGGATGTTGGCGTTGCTCCCTTCGATAGCTCAGTTGGTAGAGCGGAGGACTGTAGGTGCCCAACAACAGTTATCCTTAGGTCGCTGGTTCAATTCCGGCTCGAAGGATGTGCCAAGCTTTTGTATACAGAGGCTCTTTTGGCCAACTCCGTCAATCCTTTCAAAGCTTTTGGAATATGCTGTTTTACGAAAGACTGTTCCACTCTCTATCGAACTTGCTAAGGGCTAGTGGCGCAATGGATAACGCGTCTGACTACGGATCAGAAGATTCAAGGTTCAACTCCTGGCTAGCTCGGCACGCTGGTTTTAGTCTCTCACTTCTCCCACTGCTCCAGAACAGGATCGCTTTAAACCTTCTACTCCCTGGGTATCCCAGCTCACTTACGCCCCAAAAATACCTCACAGTGTGTCGTCTTGCAACACATGTGGCTGACCCCACACCGTAAGGAAAGCTCGTCTTCCTCTTTATCTCTGCTGTCAATGATTTTGCTCCAAACACAAAAAAAAACATGCCTGCCAGCCACATGCCGCAGAGCTACATATGCAATCCTTGGGATACGAAGGTGTTTCGGATCACATCAAAGCCACACACGACAAAAACCCTCAACCGGCCGTGATCGTATAGTGGTTAGTACTCTGCGTTGTGGTCGCAGCAACCCCTGTTCGAATCCGGGTCACGGCAACCCCCTGACCGACTTTGTTTGCATCGCTGAAAAAAGATCCCACTTTCAACTTAGATTTCTTAAACTTTAAAAAAAATAATTTTGTCAACAGGCGTCTGTCCCGTATCAAAGGTCTGAAAGAATCAAACAGCACAAATGCAGAAGGTCTGCCCATTTAAAGAGCATAAAAGGGGTCAAAGTATCAAACAGGCCCCAATGAGAAATATTGCCTTTTTAATGAGTCGCCAAGGCCGCATATGTTCTGTGTTTTTTAGCTCTTCTAAAGGGAGGGTTTTCACACACCGCCACACCCAAAGTATAACAACAGAAGATGAAAATCGTGTGCCAAATGAATGGATGGATAGACCTGACAAAAAAAGAACCAAACAAAATGGCTGGACTTTTGCGCTGGACAATGTGAGGGTATATTGAGGATCAACATCTTTGTTGGACGATGTGGAGACTTTCCCAGATAGATGCCAGATATGTTTTTGTAACGACTAAATGCATGATAGAAACTGAGGCTGATTTGATCTGAAACGCATCTGAAACTGATGGTTTCTCATCACTTTTTGTGTTTATTTAACTGATAAACAGGCCCAAGCCCCTGGCTCCCTTCCATAACTCATTTGGTACAGCAGAGAACTGCAGGTGTCCCATGATACACACCTTAAGCCTGGTTACATGCATTCATACAGGATTCATGAAAAGGATGTTGGCTTTGCTCCCTTCGATAGCTCAGTTGGTAGAGCGGAGGACTGTAGGTGCCCAACAACAGTTATCCTTAGGTCGCTGGTTCAATTCCGGCTCGAAGGATGTGCCAAGATTTTGTATACAGAGGCTCTTTTGGCCAACTCCGTCAATCCTTTCAAAGCTTTTGGAATATGCTGTTTTACGAAAGACTGTTCCACTCTCTATCGAACTTGCTAAGGGCTAGTGGCGCAATGGATAACGCGTCTGACTACGGATCAGAAGATTCAAGGTTCAACTCCTGGCTAGCTTGGCACGCTGGTTTTAGTCTCTCACTTCTCCCACTGCTCCAGAACAGGATCGCTTTAAACCTTCTACTCCCTGGGTATCCCAGCTCACTTACGCCCCAAAAATACCTCACAGTGCGTCGTCTTGCAACACATGTGGCTGACCCCACACCGTAAGGAAAGCTCGTCTTCCTCTTTATCTCTGCTGTCAATGATTTTGCTCCAAACACAAAAAAAAACATGCCTGCCAGCCACATGCCGCAGAGCTACATATGCTATCCTTGGGATACGAAGGTGTTTCGGATCACATCAAAGCCACACACGACAAAAACCCACAACCAGCCGTGATCGTATAGTGGTTAGTACTCTGTGTTGTGGTCGCAGCAACCCAGGTTTGAATCTGGGTCACGGCAACCCCCCGACCGAATTTGTTTGCATCGCTGAAAAAAGATCCCACTTTCAACTTGGATTTCTTAAACTTTAAAAAAAATAATTTTGTCTACAGGCCCCTGTCCCGTATCAAAGGTCTGAAAGAATCAAACAGCACAAATGCAGAAGGTCTGCCCATTTAAAGAGCATAAAAGGGGTCAAAGTATCAAACAGGCCCCAATGAGAAATAGTGCCTTTTTAATGAGTCGCCAAGGCCGCATATGTTCTGTGTTTTTTAGCTCTTCTAAAGGGAGGGTTTTCACACACCGCCACACCCAAAGTATAAACATCCTAACAACAGAAGATGAAAATCGTGTGCCAAATGAATGGATGGATAGACCTGACAAAAAAAGAACCAAACAAAATGGCTGGACTTTTGCGCTGGACAATGTGAGGGTATATTGAGGATCAACATCTGTGTTGGACGATGTGGAGACTTTCCCAGATAGATGCTAGATATGTTTTTGTAACGACTAAATGCATGATAGAAACTGAGGCTGATTTGATCTGAAACGCATCTGAAACTGATGGTTTCTCATCACTTTTTGTGTTTATTTAACTGATAAACAGGCCCAAGCCCCTGGCTCCCTTCCATAACTCATTTGGTACAGCAGAGAACTGCAGGTGTCCCATGATACACAGCTTAAGCCTGGTTACATGCATTCATACAGGATTCATGAAAAGGATGTTGGCTTTGCTCCCTTTGATAGCTCAGTTGGTAGAGCGGAGGACTGTAGGTGCCCAACAGCAGTTATCCTTAGGTTGCTGGTTCAATTCCTGCTAGAGGGATGTGCCAAGCTTTTGTATACAGAGGCTCTTTTGGCCAACTCCGTCAATCCATTCAAAGCTTTTGGAATATGCTGTTTTACGAAAGACTGTTCCACTCTCTATCGAACTTGCTAAGGGCTAGTGGCGCAATGGATAACGCGTCTGACTACGGATCAGAAGATTCTAGGTTCAACTCCTGGCTAGCTCGGCACGCTGGTTTTAGTCTCTCACTTCTCCCACTGCTTTAGAACAGGATCGCTTTAAACCTTCTACTCCCTGGGTATCCCTGCAAACTTACGCCCCAAAGATAGCGCAAAGTGTGTCATCTTGCAACACATGTGGCTGACCCCACACCGTAAGGAAAGCTCGTCTTCCTCTTTATCTCTGCTGTCAATGATTTTGCTCCAAACACAAAAAAAAAACATGCCTGCCAGCCACATGCCGCAGAGCTACATATGCTATCCTTGGGATACGAAGGTGTTTCGGATCACATCAAAGCCACACACGACAAAAACCCACAACCGGCTGTGATCGTATAGTGGTTAGTACTCTGCGTTGTGGTCGCAGCTACCCCCGTTCGAATCCGGGTCACGGCAACCCCCCGACCGAATTTGTTTGCATCGCTGAAAAAAGATCCCACTTTCAACTTACATTTCTTAAACTTTTAAAAAAAAGCAGAGAACTACAGGTGTCCCATGATACACACCTTAAGCCTGGTTACATGCATTCATACAGGATTCATGAAAAGGATGTGGGCTTTGCTCCCTTCGATAGCTCAGTTGGTAGAGCGGAGGACTGTAGGTGCCCGACAACAGTTATCCTTAAAGGGACACTCCACCCATTTGCATTAGGCTTTGCATTGTTAGAAACCCAGTCATACTTTTGAATGGTCATGCAACACTCTCTCATTTCCCCCTGAGACGGGAGAAATCCGTATTCACCTCTTTACACTTCCTCCTACAATGACGCAAAATGACGATTTTTGCGTCATTGTAGGAGGAAGTGTAAGAGGGGTGGATTTCTGTTGAGACTACAAGCCTAGTTCCCACCCTTCAACATCGCCCATAGGGGGTTGGACCTAATGGGCTAACAGACCTATCACAGATCAGTGCCAGTGCTTTAGACTGGCAGAGAGCTGCAGCTAACATATATATATCTATATCTATATAGATATAGGTATATATAATTGTCATGAGATCCACACTCCTTACCAGTTGGTGGCGGTAATGCTGCTTTAAGTTGTTTGCCAACCGCCAATAAAAAAAACGAAATAGAGAGAGAGATAGAGCTGCAGCCTGCAGCTAACACGGAGAACTGGAGAAGATATGGCTCGAGCTGGGGCGAATTGGTGGCGTCCTGGAGACCTACTTTAGAATACCTAAAGTCAACTGGAAACGACAGCCAAAGCCTACAGGGCCAAATGGACGTCTTTCTGTAAAGTAAGTTTGTTTACTTTGTTACTATGTCAAGGAGTACTCTTGCTAACACGCTAACGTGGCATGTTCATTGCACAAATAGCTTGCAGTTATGCAAGCTACTGTGGCACGATAGGCTCAAATGCCATCACTCACTTTGTGATCAATGTTTTGTCTAGACAATTTCGTCTAACAGCCTACCGGCACTTTCTTGAGTGGGTCCTGCAAGGAGAGAGATTGGGCAGAGGGCGTCGTGGCGTGCAGGCTATCCGCCAGAACTACCCAGCTCCAGACGGCCAGTACTGCGGGCACCTCGGGAGGAGCTATAGTTTCCTTGTTTTATATTCATTCAACAGTTGTATTGTTTGTATAGTTATTTAATTAAATGGTTAAAATGTACGTTGTTGTGGTTCTTTCTTAGTAATGTTGCTCCAAGTGTATTCGAGTTATTGAACGACCAACATTTCAGAACGGGAACTACCTAGCTACTGTTACCTCAGATGACAAAACGACAGAATTGTGATCATAGCCTACCTATAATTACTATAAATTATGAAGCATTACAAGTATACATTGCATTATAAGTTTGTTGCAAATCAGTTACCTCCTTCCAAGTTTATGATGCTATTCTAAACTTTGTTGAAGGCAGACAGGAGAGAAGGAGTGACATTTTGTTTTTTAATTCACAAAATAAGAATTGTCATGAACATAAAGACACACAAACAAAACTATCCACACTATAAAAAAAAGAGGTATTGACCCTGTGATTGAGTATACAGTAAGGTGCTCGATGGAAGTGCAAACAGGTAAGGCAGTGACATGATTTCCAGGTAGCGTAGTCGGGTGGAGCTCGTATACTCTCGGGTGCTTCGATAGCGGTGCCGGGAGAACGTTAGACTGTTGATTCACATCCAATCACGTTTCGCCATTTCCATTTTTCCATTTCTGCTCACAGCCAATGAAGAAAGCCGAATCCCATTTCTGCTCACAGCCAATGAAGAAAGCCGAATCCCATTTCTGCTCACAGCCAATGAAGAAAGCCGAATCCCATTTTTGCTCATAGCCAATGAAGAAAGCCAAATCCCATTTGTATCTACCTGACGGAGCATCGCCAGAGAGAGACCGGAGTTTAATTTGAATTAAAAAAGTTGAAATTTCAAAGTACTTCACGATATTATTTAAGGTAAGAAACCGACAATGTTGTTATGTTTAGTTGTGGTAACGTATTACCTGTACTAGCCGTATAGCGAAGAACGTCTTGTTTATGTAAGGGTCGAGGGATAGCGGTCAGTTTCATTCATTCTAATGAACGTTGTAAATATAGTTGTTATCGTACATAGGCAGAGTTACAGTCATCATGATGTATATGAATACATTGTTATGCTTAGCCTACAGGTGAAGTCGTACCACCGTTAAATGTCTGAATTAACGTTAATTAGTAGCCTATAGATTTGGGCTTTATTGTAATTGTAACCCTATGTAATCAAATTAGTGTGTAATAATCTGAGTTTTATGGTGTTATGACATCATACCCACACAAACCACATTATTCCTTCCTCCATCCCTGTCCAAAAACACTGAGATGGCATATGTGCTATGTGAAATAAATGTATGGAACAGATTAACTACTCAGTTCTTATTTTCTATTGGAAGATGGCTTCCAAGCAAAAGAAGCACAGGGTGTGATGAATGGATGGCCCGCCTGCGCAGATTTGCTACACAGGGGGTCTGGCCTTCTGAAGTGGGAAACAGACCGGCACCACGACAGAAGAAATGGCATGACCTGTACCAGAAGGTAAACTTTGACATGTATATAAACACAGGAAAGCCATGTCATATTTAGAGGGACCACTGATGATTCACTGTCATATGTTACAGATTGAGAAGTGTCCCCTGCAACAAAGGGGGCAAACGTCTCTGTTTGGGGGGACGCAGACATGCAATTGTGGTTTCCATATGAAAAAGGTATAAAAAGTGTTGATGGTTATTGGTTGGTTGATGGTTATGTTAATGTATGATGGTATATTGTGTATTTTTTATTTAATTTCCCTTTCTGTGAAACTGTAGCCTTCTAGTTTGGTGCAGTGGGTGCAAAGCAGCCTTTATTTCCACCAGCAAGGCCATCTTAGACCAGCTGGACCAAGCCTGGAATTTAGGCTGATCGAACTCGCAAGTGAGAATACTGAGATTATTTAGCTTGTGTAACAAATGTTTGTCATGTAAAGCACAATTGAGATTAGCTGGTTTTAATGTTTATGTCTGTCTGTCTGTCTCTCTTTTCCTTTGTTTTATTCAGATATGCCTGTGACATGCGGGTCATACGGTTCCTGAGGGAGAGGGCCCTGGGAAACAGCCCTTCTCGCCTGGTGAGGCAACTGCGGGAGAACCACAGCGAGGAGTGGCTGAAGCGTGTTTGCCGGTATCTCGGTGCCTGCTCCAACTTCACCTCCCAGCCAAGCTTGCTCCCTGTGAGGTTTCAGGAGCCACCTGAGCCTGAAACGATCCCCTCCCACAGGTGGATGTTGGCTGTTTATGGCAGGGATATCTTGGGCAGGCTGGACCACGTTAAAGCCAGCATAACGTCCACATATGGCAGCATCTTGAAGATGGACTCCACCAAAAAGGTAACTTTTTTTACATTTTTAATATTAAAAGAATTGAAAATAAATCATTAGTAGTAGTATAGACCTGAAATATGAAAGTAATGTTTCATATATAGATAATCAAGCATCACTCGCTGTCTTTTCTGTGTGATTGCAGATCACAAAGAAGCTGTCAGGGTTAGCAAAGGGGACAGCTTTGTGGCTGACATCTGTTGGCAATAAGGTGGGCCAATTCCTCATCAGTGTTCTGACAGCTCAAGAGGGTCCTGCCCTGGACCGAATGGCAGCTGGCCTCATCCAGAGGTACACTGATGCAGGTGTGGCTCCACCTCAAGTTCTTTATGTGGACTGTGACTGCTGTCGGGAGGACACTGGGCAGACCAAGCTCAAGCAGCGATTTGTGTGTGCGTGCTTGTTTGTAAAAGTTTGCAAACTGTTAGTGTGTGTGTGTGTGTGTGCTTGTCAGTGTGTTTGTAAATATAAATAAAAATAACTTTATTTCTACAGCAGTATCCTTTGTTTTTTCCGAGCACACCTATGGAAAACCTTTGTAAACTCACACAAATTTAATAATATTAATTTAATAATTTAATAATGGTATTGCTGATAGATCCACAGGCTGTGAGAACTGAATCTCAGAAACATTTCTTTGATATAAATGTTAATTATTTTTATAAGCAGTAATAGTAGTATAACATTCTTATTTTTATCAATATTCTTGAAATAAAACGTAAAAATTACAATTCAATTCATACAATTAATATTCTTAATTTTATCAATCTTATACAGCATTAAAACTAAAAGAAAGGGACAGACTTATGTTGCAGACAGTGTGTGAGAAGTGATTAACAGAAACATTTTTTATAATATAAAAAATATAAGCAGTATTAGGTGTGTGGTGGTTTAATATTCTTCTCTGTATTGTTCTTATTGCCAGAAATTGCATTATTATTCTCACCAGTTGTATTTGTATGAATTTGCATGAATTGATGGATGTTCCAATCAGGATTCGAAGCGTGCTGGGCCCATAACCCAGAGGTCGATGGACCGAAACCGATGGATCCTCTGCTATCTATAAATTTTCAAATCAAACTCAACATATCTCATTATAAAAACCTGGAAAAGATGATGTAACATTCATAGCATCACAATTGACACTTGACCAAATATGAAAGCCTTTCTACACACTCTTAATTCAAACTCGTTTGTTGTGTACATGAGTGTTCTCCAAAGTCCACTTTTCTGATATAAGTAAGAAAAAACAATTATTCTGTCAAAAGACTCAAATCTTTCACTTTTGTTAAATGGATTAGAGGATCGTTTACCCGATTTCTTTAAGTTGTGTTTTTTATTTTGAATAGTCGCGTGGATAAGGCACTGGCCTCCTAAGCCAGGGATTGTGGGTTCAAGTCCCATCTGAGGTGTGTAGCAGAGTGGCGCAGCGGAAGCGTGCTGGGCCCATAACCCAGAGGTCGATGGACCGAAACCATCCTCTGCTATGTATAAATTTTCAAATCAAACTCAACATATCTCATTATAAAAACCTGGAAAAGATGATGTAACATTCATAGCATCACAATTGACACTTGACCAAATCTGAAAGCCTTTCTACACACTCTTAATTCAAACTCGTTTGTTGTGTACATGAGTGTTCTCCAAAGTCCACTTTTCTGATATAAGTAAGAAAAAACAATTATTCTGTCAAAAGACTCAAATCTTTCACTTTTGTTGAATGGATTAGAGGATCGTTTACCCGATTTCTTTAAGTTGTGTTTGTTATTTTGAATAGTCGCGTGGATAAGGCACTGGCCTCCTAAGCCAGGGATTGTGGGTTCAAGTCCCATCTGAGGTGTGTAGCAGAGTGGCGCAGCGGAAGCGTGCTGGGCCCATAACCCAGAGGTCGATGGACCGAAACCATCCTCTGCTATGTATAAATTTTCAAATCAAACTCAACATATCTCATTAAAAAAACCTGGAAAAGATGATGTAACATTCATAGCATCACAATTGACACTTGACCAAATCTGAAAGCCTTTCTACACACTCTTAATTCAAACTCGTTTGGTGTGCACACGAGTGTCCTCCAATGTCCACTTTTCTGATATAAGTAAGAAAAAAGAATTATTGTGTCAAAAGACTGAAATCTTTCACTTTTGTTCAATGGATGAGAGGATCGTTTACCCGATTTCTTTTAGTTGTGTTTTTTATTTTGAATAGTGACGTGGATAAGGCACTGGCCTCCTAAGCCAGGGATTGTGGGTTCGAGTCCCATCTGAGGTGTGTAGCAGAGTGGCGCAGCAAAAGTGTGTTGGACCCATAACCCAGAGGTAGATGGACTGAAACCATCCTCTGCTATGTATAAATTTTCAAATCAAACTCAACATCTCTCGTTAAAAAAACCTGGAAAAGATGATGTAAAATTTAGCATAATCACAATTGACCAACTCTGAAAACCTTTCTACACACTCTTAATTCAAACTAGTTTGGTGTGCACACGAGTGTCCTCCAATGTCCACTTTTCTCATATAAGTAAGAAAAAACAATTATTGTGTCAAAAGACTGAAATCTTTCACTTTTGTTCAATGGATGAGAGGATCGTTTACCCGATTTCTTTTAGTTGTGTTTTTTATTTTGAATAGTGACATGGATAAGGCACTGGCCTCCTAAGCCAGGGATTGTGGGTTCAAGTCCCATCAGAGGTGTGTAGCAGAGTGGCGCAGCGGAAGCGTGCTGGGCCCATAACCCAGAGGTCGATGGACCGAAACCATCCTCTGCTATCTATAAATTTTCAAATCAAACTCAACATATCTCATTAAAAAAACCTGGAAAAGATGATGTAACATTCAGCATAATCACAATTAACACTTGACCAACTCTGAAAACCTTTCTACACACTCTTAATTCAAACACGTTTTGTGTGCTCATGAGTGTTCTCCAATGTCCACTTTTCTGATATAAGTAAGAAAAAAGAATTATTGTGTCAAAAGACTGAAATCTTTCACTTTTGTTCAATGGATGAGAGGATTGTTTACCCGATTTCTTTTAGATGTGTTTTTTATTTTGAATAGTCACGTTGATAAGGCACTGGCCTCCTAAGCCAGGGATTGTGGGTTCAAGTCCCATCAGAGGTGTGTAGCAGAGTGGCGCAGCAGAAGCGTGCTGGGCCCATAACCCAAAGGTCGATGGACAGAAACCATTCTCTGCTATTTTATAACTTTTCAAATCAAACTCAACATCTCTCATTATAAAAACCTGGAAAAGATGATGTAACATTCATAGCATAACAATTGACACTTGACCAACTCTGAAAACCTTTCTACACACTCTTAATTCAAACTCGTTTGGTGTGCACACGAGTGTCCTCCAATGTCCTCTTTTCTGATATAAGTAAGAAAAATTAATTATTGTGTCAAAAGACTGAAATCTTTCACTTTTGATAAATGGATTAGAGGATCGTTTACCCGATTTCTTTTTATTAAGTATGTTATTTTGAATAGTCACGTGGAAAAGGCACTGGCCTCCTAAGCCAGGGATTGTGGGTTCGAGTCCCGTCTGAGGTGTGTAGCAGAGTGGCGCAGCAGAAGCATGCTGGGCCCATAACCCAAAGGTCGATGGACTGAAACCATCCTCTGCTATCTATAAATTTTCAAATCAAACTCAACATCTCTCATTATAAAAACCTGGAAAAGATGATGTAACATTCATAGCATAACAATTGACACTTGACCAACTCTGAAAACCTTTCTACACACTCTTAATTCAAACTCGTTTGGTGTGCACACGAGCGTCCTCCAATGTCCTCTTTTCTGATATAAGTAAGAAAAAATAATTATTGTGTCAAAAGACTGAAATCTTTCACTTTTGATAAATGGATTAGAGGATCGTTTACCCGATTTCTTTTTATTAAGTATGTTATTTTGAATAGTCACGTGGAAAAGGCACTGGCCTCCTAAGCCAGGGATTGTGGGTACAAATCCCATCTGAGGTGTGTAGCAGGGTGGCGCAGCGGAAGCGTGCTGGGCCCATAACCCAGAGGTCGATGGACCGAAACCATCCTCTGCTATTTTATAACTTTTCAAATCAAACTCAACATCTCTCATTATAAAAACCTGGAAAAGATGATGTAACATTCAGCATAATCACAATTAACACTTGACCAACTCTGAAAACCTTTCTACACACTCTTAATTCAAACTAGTTTGGTGTGCTCATGAGTGTTCTCCAATGTCCACTTTTCTGATATAAGTAAGAAAAAATTATTATTGTGTCAAAAGACTGAAATCTTTCACTTTTGTTAAATGGATTAGAGGATCGTTTACCCGATTTCTTTTTATTAAGTATGTTATTTTGAATAGTCACATGGATAAGGCACTGGCCTCCTAAGCCAGGGATTGTGGGTTCGAGACCCATCTGAGGTGTATAGCAGAGTGATGCAGCAGAAGAGCCTCAGAGCCCTAATGGGTAAGTCACTGGCCTCCTAAGCCAAGGATTGTGGGTTTTAGTCCTATCTGAGGTGTGTAGCAGAGCGGAGCAGCGGAGGCGTGCTGGGCCCATAACCCAGAGGTCGATGGACCGAAACCATCCTCTGCTATGTATAAATTTTCAAATCAAACTCAACATATCTCATTAAAAAAACCTGGAAAAGATGATGTAACATTCATAGCATCACAATTGACACTTGACCAACTCTGAAAGCCTTTCTACACACTCTTAATTCAAACTAGTTTGTTGTGCACATGAGTGTTCTCCAAAGTCCACTTTTCTGATATAAGTAAGAAAAAAGAATTATTGTGTCAAAAGACTGAAATCTTTCACTTTTGTTAAATGGATTAGAGGATCGTTTATCCGATTTCGTTTTATTTTGTATGTTATTTTGAATAGTCACGTGGATAAGGCACTGGCCTGCTAAGCCAGGGATTGTGGGTTCCAATCCCATCTGAGGTGTGTAGCAGAGTGGCGCGGCGGAAGCGTGCTGGGCCCATAACCCAGAGGTCGATGGACCGAAACCATCCTCTGCTATCTATAAATTTTCAAATCAAACTCAACATATCTCATTAAAAAAACCTGGAAAAGATGATGTAACATTCAGCATAATCACAATTAACACTTGACCAACTCTTAAAACCTTTCTGCACACTCTTAATTCAAACTCGTTTGGTGTGCTCATGAGTGTTCTCCAATGTCCACTTTTCTGATATAAGTAAAAAAAATAATTATTGTCAAAAGACTGAAATCTTTCACTTTTGTTAAATGGATTAGAGGATCGTTTATCCGATTTCGTTTTATTTTGTATGTTATTTTGAATAGTCACGTGGATAAGGCACTGGCCTGCTAAGCCAGGGATTGTGGGTTCCAATCCCATCTGAGGTGTGTAGCAGAGTGGCGCGGCGGAAGCGTGCTGGGCCCATAACCCAGAGGTCGATGGACCGAAACCATCCTCTGCTATCTATAAATTTTCAAATCAAACTCAACATATCTCATTAAAAAAACCTGGAAAAGATGATGTAACATTCAGCATAATCACAATTAACACTTGACCAACTCTTAAAACCTTTCTGCACACTCTTAATTCAAACTCGTTTGGTGTGCTCATGAGTGTTCTCCAATGTCCACTTTTCTGATATAAGTAAGAAAAAAGAATTATTGTGTCAAAAGACTGAAATCTTTCACTTTTGTTCAATGGATGAGAGGATCGTTTACCCGATTTCTTTTAGTTGTGTTTTTTATTTTGAATAGTGACGTGGATAAGGCACTGGCCTCCTAAGCCAGGGATTGTGGGTTCGAGTCCCATCTGAGGTGTGTAGCAGAGTGGCGCAGCAAAAGTGTGTTGGACCCATAACCCAGAGGTAGATGGACTGAAACCATCCTCTGCTATGTATAAATTTTCAAATCAAACTCAACATCTCTCGTTAAAAAAACCTGGAAAAGATGATGTAAAATTTAGCATAATCACAATTGACCAACTCTGAAAACCTTTCTACACACTCTTAATTCAAACTAGTTTGGTGTGCACACGAGTGTCCTCCAATGTCCACTTTTCTCATATAAGTAAGAAAAAACAATTATTGTGTCAAAAGACTGAAATCTTTCACTTTTGTTCAATGGATGAGAGGATCGTTTACCCGATTTCTTTTAGTTGTGTTTTTTATTTTGAATAGTGACATGGATAAGGCACTGGCCTCCTAAGCCAGGGATTGTGGGTTCAAGTCCCATCAGAGGTGTGTAGCAGAGTGGCGCAGCGGAAGCGTGCTGGGCCCATAACCCAGAGGTCGATGGACCGAAACCATCCTCTGCTATCTATAAATTTTCAAATCAAACTCAACATATCTCATTAAAAAAACCTGGAAAAGATGATGTAACATTCAGCATAATCACAATTAACACTTGACCAACTCTGAAAACCTTTCTACACACTCTTAATTCAAACACGTTTTGTGTGCTCATGAGTGTTCTCCAAAGTCCACTTTTCTGATATAAGTAAGAAAAAAGAATTATTGTGTCAAAAGACTGAAATCTTTCACTTTTGTTCAATGGATGAGAGGATCGTTTACCCGATTTCTTTTAGTTGTGTTTTTTATTTTGAATAGTGACGTGGATAAGGCACTGGCCTCCTAAGCCAGGGATTGTGGGTTCGAGTCCCATCTGAGGTGTGTAGCAGAGTGGCGCAGCGGAAGCGTGCTGGGCCCATAACCCAGAGGTCGATGAACCGAAACCATCCTCTGCTATGTATACATTTTCAAATCAAACTCAACATCTATCACTAAAAAAACCTGGAAAAGATGTTGTAACATTCATAGCATCACAATTGACACTTGACCAACTCTGAAAACCTTTCTACACACTCTTAATTCAAACTCGTTTGGTGTGCACACGAGTGTCCTCCAATGTCCACTTTTCTGATATAAGTAAGAAAAAAGAATTATTGTGTCAAAAGACTGAAATCTTTCACTTTTGTTCAATGGATGAGAGGATTGTTTACCCGATTTCTTTTAGATGTGTTTTTTATTTTGAATAGTCACGTTGATAAGGCACTGGCCTCCTAAGCCAGGGATTGTGGGTTCAAGTCCCATCAGAGGTGTGTAGCAGAGTGGCGCAGCAGAAGCGTGCTGGGCCCATAACCCAAAGGTCGATGGACAGAAACCATTCTCTGCTATTTTATAACTTTTCAAATCAAACTCAACATCTCTCATTATAAAAACCTGGAAAAGATGATGTAACATTCATAGCATAACAATTGACACTTGACCAACTCTGAAAACCTTTCTACACACTCTTAATTCAAACTCGTTTGGTGTGCACACGAGTGTCCTCCAATGTCCTCTTTTCTGATATAAGTAAGAAAAATTAATTATTGTGTCAAAAGACTGAAATCTTTCACTTTTGATAAATGGATTAGAGGATCGTTTACCCGATTTCTTTTTATTAAGTATGTTATTTTGAATAGTCACGTGGAAAAGGCACTGGCCTCCTAAGCCAGGGATTGTGGGTTCGAGTCCCGTCTGAGGTGTGTAGCAGAGTGGCGCAGCAGAAGCATGCTGGGCCCATAACCCAAAGGTCGATGGACTGAAACCATCCTCTGCTATCTATAAATTTTCAAATCAAACTCAACATCTCTCATTATAAAAACCTGGAAAAGATGATGTAACATTCATAGCATAACAATTGACACTTGACCAACTCTGAAAACCTTTCTACACACTCTTAATTCAAACTCGTTTGGTGTGCACACGAGCGTCCTCCAATGTCCTCTTTTCTGATATAAGTAAGAAAAAATAATTATTGTGTCAAAAGACTGAAATCTTTCACTTTTGATAAATGGATTAGAGGATCGTTTACCCGATTTCTTTTTATTAAGTATGTTATTTTGAATAGTCACGTGGAAAAGGCACTGGCCTCCTAAGCCAGGGATTGTGGGTACAAATCCCATCTGAGGTGTGTAGCAGGGTGGCGCAGCGGAAGCGTGCTGGGCCCATAACCCAGAGGTCGATGGACCGAAACCATCCTCTGCTATTTTATAACTTTTCAAATCAAACTCAACATCTCTCATTATAAAAACCTGGAAAAGATGATGTAACATTCAGCATAATCACAATTAACACTTGACCAACTCTGAAAACCTTTCTACACACTCTTAATTCAAACTAGTTTGGTGTGCTCATGAGTGTTCTCCAATGTCCACTTTTCTGATATAAGTAAGAAAAAATTATTATTGTGTCAAAAGACTGAAATCTTTCACTTTTGTTAAATGGATTAGAGGATCGTTTACCCGATTTCTTTTTATTAAGTATGTTATTTTGAATAGTCACATGGATAAGGCACTGGCCTCCTAAGCCAGGGATTGTGGGTTCGAGACCCATCTGAGGTGTATAGCAGAGTGATGCAGCAGAAGAGCCTCAGAGCCCTAATGGGTAAGTCACTGGCCTCCTAAGCCAAGGATTGTGGGTTTTAGTCCTATCTGAGGTGTGTAGCAGAGCGGAGCAGCGGAGGCGTGCTGGGCCCATAACCCAGAGGTCGATGGACCGAAACCATCCTCTGCTATGTATAAATTTTCAAATCAAACTCAACATATCTCATTAAAAAAACCTGGAAAAGATGATGTAACATTCATAGCATCACAATTGACACTTGACCAACTCTGAAAGCCTTTCTACACACTCTTAATTCAAACTAGTTTGTTGTGCACATGAGTGTTCTCCAAAGTCCACTTTTCTGATATAAGTAAGAAAAAAGAATTATTGTGTCAAAAGACTGAAATCTTTCACTTTTGTTAAATGGATTAGAGGATCGTTTATCCGATTTCGTTTTATTTTGTATGTTATTTTGAATAGTCACGTGGATAAGGCACTGGCCTGCTAAGCCAGGGATTGTGGGTTCCAATCCCATCTGAGGTGTGTAGCAGAGTGGCGCGGCGGAAGCGTGCTGGGCCCATAACCCAGAGGTCGATGGACCGAAACCATCCTCTGCTATCTATAAATTTTCAAATCAAACTCAACATATCTCATTAAAAAAACCTGGAAAAGATGATGTAACATTCAGCATAATCACAATTAACACTTGACCAACTCTTAAAACCTTTCTGCACACTCTTAATTCAAACTCGTTTGGTGTGCTCATGAGTGTTCTCCAATGTCCACTTTTCTGATATAAGTAAAAAAAATAATTATTGTCAAAAGACTGAAATCTTTCACTTTTGTTAAATGGATTAGAGGATCGTTTATCCGATTTCGTTTTATTTTGTATGTTATTTTGAATAGTCACGTGGATAAGGCACTGGCCTGCTAAGCCAGGGATTGTGGGTTCCAATCCCATCTGAGGTGTGTAGCAGAGTGGCGCGGCGGAAGCGTGCTGGGCCCATAACCCAGAGGTCGATGGACCGAAACCATCCTCTGCTATCTATAAATTTTCAAATCAAACTCAACATATCTCATTAAAAAAACCTGGAAAAGATGATGTAACATTCAGCATAATCACAATTAACACTTGACCAACTCTTAAAACCTTTCTGCACACTCTTAATTCAAACTCGTTTGGTGTGCTCATGAGTGTTCTCCAATGTCCACTTTTCTGATATAAGTAAGAAAAAAGAATTATTGTGTCAAAAGACTGAAATCTTTCACTTTTGTTCAATGGATGAGAGGATCGTTTACCCGATTTCTTTTAGTTGTGTTTTTTATTTTGAATAGTGACGTGGATAAGGCACTGGCCTCCTAAGCCAGGGATTGTGGGTTCGAGTCCCATCTGAGGTGTGTAGCAGAGTGGCGCAGCAAAAGTGTGTTGGACCCATAACCCAGAGGTAGATGGACTGAAACCATCCTCTGCTATGTATAAATTTTCAAATCAAACTCAACATCTCTCGTTAAAAAAACCTGGAAAAGATGATGTAAAATTTAGCATAATCACAATTGACCAACTCTGAAAACCTTTCTACACACTCTTAATTCAAACTAGTTTGGTGTGCACACGAGTGTCCTCCAATGTCCACTTTTCTCATATAAGTAAGAAAAAACAATTATTGTGTCAAAAGACTGAAATCTTTCACTTTTGTTCAATGGATGAGAGGATCGTTTACCCGATTTCTTTTAGTTGTGTTTTTTATTTTGAATAGTGACATGGATAAGGCACTGGCCTCCTAAGCCAGGGATTGTGGGTTCAAGTCCCATCAGAGGTGTGTAGCAGAGTGGCGCAGCGGAAGCGTGCTGGGCCCATAACCCAGAGGTCGATGGACCGAAACCATCCTCTGCTATCTATAAATTTTCAAATCAAACTCAACATATCTCATTAAAAAAACCTGGAAAAGATGATGTAACATTCAGCATAATCACAATTAACACTTGACCAACTCTGAAAACCTTTCTACACACTCTTAATTCAAACACGTTTTGTGTGCTCATGAGTGTTCTCCAAAGTCCACTTTTCTGATATAAGTAAGAAAAAAGAATTATTGTGTCAAAAGACTGAAATCTTTCACTTTTGTTCAATGGATGAGAGGATCGTTTACCCGATTTCTTTTAGTTGTGTTTTTTATTTTGAATAGTGACGTGGATAAGGCACTGGCCTCCTAAGCCAGGGATTGTGGGTTCGAGTCCCATCTGAGGTGTGTAGCAGAGTGGCGCAGCGGAAGCGTGCTGGGCCCATAACCCAGAGGTCGATGAACCGAAACCATCCTCTGCTATGTATACATTTTCAAATCAAACTCAACATCTATCACTAAAAAAACCTGGAAAAGATGTTGTAACATTCATAGCATCACAATTGACACTTGACCAACTCTGAAAACCTTTCTACACACTCTTAATTCAAACTCGTTTGGTGTGCACACGAGTGTCCTCCAATGTCCACTTTTCTGATATAAGTAAGAAAAAAGAATTATTGTGTCAAAAGACTGAAATCTTTCACTTTTGTTCAATGGATGAGAGGATTGTTTACCCGATTTCTTTTAGATGTGTTTTTTATTTTGAATAGTCACGTTGATAAGGCACTGGCCTCCTAAGCCAGGGATTGTGGGTTCAAGTCCCATCAGAGGTGTGTAGCAGAGTGGCGCAGCAGAAGCGTGCTGGGCCCATAACCCAAAGGTCGATGGACAGAAACCATTCTCTGCTATTTTATAACTTTTCAAATCAAACTCAACATCTCTCATTATAAAAACCTGGAAAAGATGATGTAACATTCATAGCATAACAATTGACACTTGACCAACTCTGAAAACCTTTCTACACACTCTTAATTCAAACTCGTTTGGTGTGCACACGAGTGTCCTCCAATGTCCTCTTTTCTGATATAAGTAAGAAAAATTAATTATTGTGTCAAAAGACTGAAATCTTTCACTTTTGATAAATGGATTAGAGGATCGTTTACCCGATTTCTTTTTATTAAGTATGTTATTTTGAATAGTCACGTGGAAAAGGCACTGGCCTCCTAAGCCAGGGATTGTGGGTTCGAGTCCCGTCTGAGGTGTGTAGCAGAGTGGCGCAGCAGAAGCATGCTGGGCCCATAACCCAAAGGTCGATGGACTGAAACCATCCTCTGCTATCTATAAATTTTCAAATCAAACTCAACATCTCTCATTATAAAAACCTGGAAAAGATGATGTAACATTCATAGCATAACAATTGACACTTGACCAACTCTGAAAACCTTTCTACACACTCTTAATTCAAACTCGTTTGGTGTGCACACGAGCGTCCTCCAATGTCCTCTTTTCTGATATAAGTAAGAAAAAATAATTATTGTGTCAAAAGACTGAAATCTTTCACTTTTGATAAATGGATTAGAGGATCGTTTACCCGATTTCTTTTTATTAAGTATGTTATTTTGAATAGTCACGTGGAAAAGGCACTGGCCTCCTAAGCCAGGGATTGTGGGTACAAATCCCATCTGAGGTGTGTAGCAGGGTGGCGCAGCGGAAGCGTGCTGGGCCCATAACCCAGAGGTCGATGGACCGAAACCATCCTCTGCTATTTTATAACTTTTCAAATCAAACTCAACATCTCTCATTATAAAAACCTGGAAAAGATGATGTAACATTCAGCATAATCACAATTAACACTTGACCAACTCTGAAAACCTTTCTACACACTCTTAATTCAAACTAGTTTGGTGTGCTCATGAGTGTTCTCCAATGTCCACTTTTCTGATATAAGTAAGAAAAAATTATTATTGTGTCAAAAGACTGAAATCTTTCACTTTTGTTAAATGGATTAGAGGATCGTTTACCCGATTTCTTTTTATTAAGTATGTTATTTTGAATAGTCACATGGATAAGGCACTGGCCTCCTAAGCCAGGGATTGTGGGTTCGAGACCCATCTGAGGTGTATAGCAGAGTGATGCAGCAGAAGAGCCTCAGAGCCCTAATGGGTAAGTCACTGGCCTCCTAAGCCAAGGATTGTGGGTTTTAGTCCTATCTGAGGTGTGTAGCAGAGCGGAGCAGCGGAGGCGTGCTGGGCCCATAACCCAGAGGTCGATGGACCGAAACCATCCTCTGCTATGTATAAATTTTCAAATCAAACTCAACATATCTCATTAAAAAAACCTGGAAAAGATGATGTAACATTCATAGCATCACAATTGACACTTGACCAACTCTGAAAGCCTTTCTACACACTCTTAATTCAAACTAGTTTGTTGTGCACATGAGTGTTCTCCAAAGTCCACTTTTCTGATATAAGTAAGAAAAAAGAATTATTGTGTCAAAAGACTGAAATCTTTCACTTTTGTTAAATGGATTAGAGGATCGTTTATCCGATTTCGTTTTATTTTGTATGTTATTTTGAATAGTCACGTGGATAAGGCACTGGCCTGCTAAGCCAGGGATTGTGGGTTCCAATCCCATCTGAGGTGTGTAGCAGAGTGGCGCGGCGGAAGCGTGCTGGGCCCATAACCCAGAGGTCGATGGACCGAAACCATCCTCTGCTATCTATAAATTTTCAAATCAAACTCAACATATCTCATTAAAAAAACCTGGAAAAGATGATGTAACATTCAGCATAATCACAATTAACACTTGACCAACTCTTAAAACCTTTCTGCACACTCTTAATTCAAACTCGTTTGGTGTGCTCATGAGTGTTCTCCAATGTCCACTTTTCTGATATAAGTAAAAAAAATAATTATTGTCAAAAGACTGAAATCTTTCACTTTTGTTAAATGGATTAGAGGATCGTTTATCCGATTTCGTTTTATTTTGTATGTTATTTTGAATAGTCACGTGGATAAGGCACTGGCCTGCTAAGCCAGGGATTGTGGGTTCCAATCCCATCTGAGGTGTGTAGCAGAGTGGCGCGGCGGAAGCGTGCTGGGCCCATAACCCAGAGGTCGATGGACCGAAACCATCCTCTGCTATCTATAAATTTTCAAATCAAACTCAACATATCTCATTAAAAAAACCTGGAAAAGATGATGTAACATTCAGCATAATCACAATTAACACTTGACCAACTCTTAAAACCTTTCTGCACACTCTTAATTCAAACTCGTTTGGTGTGCTCATGAGTGTTCTCCAATGTCCACTTTTCTGATATAAGTAAGAAAAAAGAATTATTGTGTCAAAAGACTGAAATCTTTCACTTTTGTTCAATGGATGAGAGGATCGTTTACCCGATTTCTTTTAGTTGTGTTTTTTATTTTGAATAGTGACGTGGATAAGGCACTGGCCTCCTAAGCCAGGGATTGTGGGTTCGAGTCCCATCTGAGGTGTGTAGCAGAGTGGCGCAGCAAAAGTGTGTTGGACCCATAACCCAGAGGTAGATGGACTGAAACCATCCTCTGCTATGTATAAATTTTCAAATCAAACTCAACATCTCTCGTTAAAAAAACCTGGAAAAGATGATGTAAAATTTAGCATAATCACAATTGACCAACTCTGAAAACCTTTCTACACACTCTTAATTCAAACTAGTTTGGTGTGCACACGAGTGTCCTCCAATGTCCACTTTTCTCATATAAGTAAGAAAAAACAATTATTGTGTCAAAAGACTGAAATCTTTCACTTTTGTTCAATGGATGAGAGGATCGTTTACCCGATTTCTTTTAGTTGTGTTTTTTATTTTGAATAGTGACATGGATAAGGCACTGGCCTCCTAAGCCAGGGATTGTGGGTTCAAGTCCCATCAGAGGTGTGTAGCAGAGTGGCGCAGCGGAAGCGTGCTGGGCCCATAACCCAGAGGTCGATGGACCGAAACCATCCTCTGCTATCTATAAATTTTCAAATCAAACTCAACATATCTCATTAAAAAAACCTGGAAAAGATGATGTAACATTCAGCATAATCACAATTAACACTTGACCAACTCTGAAAACCTTTCTACACACTCTTAATTCAAACACGTTTTGTGTGCTCATGAGTGTTCTCCAAAGTCCACTTTTCTGATATAAGTAAGAAAAAAGAATTATTGTGTCAAAAGACTGAAATCTTTCACTTTTGTTCAATGGATGAGAGGATCGTTTACCCGATTTCTTTTAGTTGTGTTTTTTATTTTGAATAGTGACGTGGATAAGGCACTGGCCTCCTAAGCCAGGGATTGTGGGTTCGAGTCCCATCTGAGGTGTGTAGCAGAGTGGCGCAGCGGAAGCGTGCTGGGCCCATAACCCAGAGGTCGATGAACCGAAACCATCCTCTGCTATGTATACATTTTCAAATCAAACTCAACATCTATCACTAAAAAAACCTGGAAAAGATGTTGTAACATTCATAGCATCACAATTGACACTTGACCAACTCTGAAAACCTTTCTACACACTCTTAATTCAAACTCGTTTGGTGTGCACACGAGTGTCCTCCAATGTCCACTTTTCTGATATAAGTAAGAAAAAAGAATTATTGTGTCAAAAGACTGAAATCTTTCACTTTTGTTCAATGGATGAGAGGATTGTTTACCCGATTTCTTTTAGATGTGTTTTTTATTTTGAATAGTCACGTTGATAAGGCACTGGCCTCCTAAGCCAGGGATTGTGGGTTCAAGTCCCATCAGAGGTGTGTAGCAGAGTGGCGCAGCAGAAGCGTGCTGGGCCCATAACCCAAAGGTCGATGGACAGAAACCATTCTCTGCTATTTTATAACTTTTCAAATCAAACTCAACATCTCTCATTATAAAAACCTGGAAAAGATGATGTAACATTCATAGCATAACAATTGACACTTGACCAACTCTGAAAACCTTTCTACACACTCTTAATTCAAACTCGTTTGGTGTGCACACGAGTGTCCTCCAATGTCCTCTTTTCTGATATAAGTAAGAAAAATTAATTATTGTGTCAAAAGACTGAAATCTTTCACTTTTGATAAATGGATTAGAGGATCGTTTACCCGATTTCTTTTTATTAAGTATGTTATTTTGAATAGTCACGTGGAAAAGGCACTGGCCTCCTAAGCCAGGGATTGTGGGTTCGAGTCCCGTCTGAGGTGTGTAGCAGAGTGGCGCAGCAGAAGCATGCTGGGCCCATAACCCAAAGGTCGATGGACTGAAACCATCCTCTGCTATCTATAAATTTTCAAATCAAACTCAACATCTCTCATTATAAAAACCTGGAAAAGATGATGTAACATTCATAGCATAACAATTGACACTTGACCAACTCTGAAAACCTTTCTACACACTCTTAATTCAAACTCGTTTGGTGTGCACACGAGCGTCCTCCAATGTCCTCTTTTCTGATATAAGTAAGAAAAAATAATTATTGTGTCAAAAGACTGAAATCTTTCACTTTTGATAAATGGATTAGAGGATCGTTTACCCGATTTCTTTTTATTAAGTATGTTATTTTGAATAGTCACGTGGAAAAGGCACTGGCCTCCTAAGCCAGGGATTGTGGGTACAAATCCCATCTGAGGTGTGTAGCAGGGTGGCGCAGCGGAAGCGTGCTGGGCCCATAACCCAGAGGTCGATGGACCGAAACCATCCTCTGCTATTTTATAACTTTTCAAATCAAACTCAACATCTCTCATTATAAAAACCTGGAAAAGATGATGTAACATTCAGCATAATCACAATTAACACTTGACCAACTCTGAAAACCTTTCTACACACTCTTAATTCAAACTAGTTTGGTGTGCTCATGAGTGTTCTCCAATGTCCACTTTTCTGATATAAGTAAGAAAAAATTATTATTGTGTCAAAAGACTGAAATCTTTCACTTTTGTTAAATGGATTAGAGGATCGTTTACCCGATTTCTTTTTATTAAGTATGTTATTTTGAATAGTCACATGGATAAGGCACTGGCCTCCTAAGCCAGGGATTGTGGGTTCGAGACCCATCTGAGGTGTATAGCAGAGTGATGCAGCAGAAGAGCCTCAGAGCCCTAATGGGTAAGTCACTGGCCTCCTAAGCCAAGGATTGTGGGTTTTAGTCCTATCTGAGGTGTGTAGCAGAGCGGAGCAGCGGAGGCGTGCTGGGCCCATAACCCAGAGGTCGATGGACCGAAACCATCCTCTGCTATGTATAAATTTTCAAATCAAACTCAACATATCTCATTAAAAAAACCTGGAAAAGATGATGTAACATTCATAGCATCACAATTGACACTTGACCAACTCTGAAAGCCTTTCTACACACTCTTAATTCAAACTAGTTTGTTGTGCACATGAGTGTTCTCCAAAGTCCACTTTTCTGATATAAGTAAGAAAAAAGAATTATTGTGTCAAAAGACTGAAATCTTTCACTTTTGTTAAATGGATTAGAGGATCGTTTATCCGATTTCGTTTTATTTTGTATGTTATTTTGAATAGTCACGTGGATAAGGCACTGGCCTGCTAAGCCAGGGATTGTGGGTTCCAATCCCATCTGAGGTGTGTAGCAGAGTGGCGCGGCGGAAGCGTGCTGGGCCCATAACCCAGAGGTCGATGGACCGAAACCATCCTCTGCTATCTATAAATTTTCAAATCAAACTCAACATATCTCATTAAAAAAACCTGGAAAAGATGATGTAACATTCAGCATAATCACAATTAACACTTGACCAACTCTTAAAACCTTTCTGCACACTCTTAATTCAAACTCGTTTGGTGTGCTCATGAGTGTTCTCCAATGTCCACTTTTCTGATATAAGTAAAAAAAATAATTATTGTCAAAAGACTGAAATCTTTCACTTTTGTTAAATGGATTAGAGGATCGTTTATCCGATTTCGTTTTATTTTGTATGTTATTTTGAATAGTCACGTGGATAAGGCACTGGCCTGCTAAGCCAGGGATTGTGGGTTCCAATCCCATCTGAGGTGTGTAGCAGAGTGGCGCGGCGGAAGCGTGCTGGGCCCATAACCCAGAGGTCGATGGACCGAAACCATCCTCTGCTATCTATAAATTTTCAAATCAAACTCAACATATCTCATTAAAAAAACCTGGAAAAGATGATGTAACATTCAGCATAATCACAATTAACACTTGACCAACTCTTAAAACCTTTCTGCACACTCTTAATTCAAACTCGTTTGGTGTGCTCATGAGTGTTCTCCAATGTCCACTTTTCTGATATAAGTAAAAAAAATAATTATTGTCAAAAGACTGAAATCTTTCACTTTTCTTAAATGGATGAGAGGATCGTTTACCCGATTTCTTTTAGTTGTGTTTTTTATTTTGAATAGTGACGTGGATAAGGCACTGGCCTCCTAAGCCAGGGATTGTGGGTTCGAGTCCCATCTGAGGTGTGTAGCAGAGTGGCGCAGCGGAAGCGTGCTGGGCTGATAACCCAGAGGTCGATGGACCGAAACCATCCTCTGCTATGTATAAATTTTCAAATCAAACTCAACATATCTCATTAAAAAAACCTGGAAAAGATGATGTAACATTCATAGCATCACAATTGACACTTGACCAACTCTGAAAACCTTTCTACACACTCTTAATTCAAACTCGTTTGGTGTGCACACGAGTGTCCTCCAATGTCCACTTTTCTCATATAAGTAAGAAAAAAGAATTATTGTGTCAAAAGAATGAAATCTTTCACTTTTGTTCAATGGATGAGAGGATCGTTTACCCGATTTCTTTTAGATGTGTTTTTTATTTTGAGTAGTCACGTTGATAAGGGTTAGCACCGTCGCCTCACAGCAAGAAGGTTCCAGGTTCAACACCCAGCTGGGGCCTTTCTGTGTGGAGTTTGCATGTTCTCCCCGTGTATGTGTGGGTTCTCTCCGGGTACTCCGGCTTCCTCCCACTGTCCAAAAAATCATGCATGTTAGGTTGATTGGCATCTCTAAATTGTCCTTAGGAGTGAGCGTGCATGGTTGTTTGTCTCGTATGTCTCTATGTGGCCCTGTGATGGACTGGCGGCCTGTCCAGGGTGTACCCCGCCTCTCGCCCATTGACTGCTGGGATAGGCTCCAGCCCACCCGCGACCCGATCGACGGATTCAGCGGTATAGATAATGGATGGATGGATGGACGTTGATAAGGCACTGGCCTCCAAAGCCAGGGATTGTGGGTTCGAGTCCCATCTGAGGTGTGTTGTAGAGTGATGCAGCAGAAGAACCTCAGTGGCCTAATGGATAAGGCATTGGCCTCCTCAGCCAGGGATTGTGGTTTCGAGTCCCATCAGAGGTGTGTAGTAGAGTGGCGCAGCGGAAGCATGTTGGGCCCATAACCCAGAGGTCGATGGACCGAAACCATCCTCTGCTATGTATAAATTTTCAAATCAAACTCAACATATCTTATTTAAAAAAACCTGGAAAAGATGATGTAACAGTCATAGCATCACAATTGACACTTGACCAACTCTGAAAGCCTTTCTACACACTCTTAATTCAAACTAGTTTGTTGTGCACATGAGTATTCTCCAAAGTCCACTTTTCTGATATAAGTAAGAAAAAACAATTATTCTGTCAAAAGACTCAAATCTTTCACTTTTGTTAAATGGATTAGAGGATCGTTTACCCGATTTCTTTAAGTTGTGTTTTTTATTTTGAATAGTCGCGTGGATAAGGCACTGGCCTCCTAAGCCAGGGATTGTGGGTTCAAGTCCCATCTGAGGTGTGTAGCAGAGTGGCGCAGCGGAAGCGTGCTGGGCCCATAACCCAGAGGTCGATGGACCGAAACCATCCTCTGCTATGTATAAATTTTCAAATCAAACTCAACATATCTCATTATAAAAACCTGGAAAAGATGATGTAACATTCATAGCATCACAATTGACACTTGACCAAATCTGAAAGCCTTTCTACACACTCTTAATTCAAACTCGTTTGTTGTGTACACGAGTGTTTTCCAAAGTCCACTTTTCTGATATAAGTAAGAAAAAACAATTATTCTGTCAAAAGACTCAAATCTTTCACTTTTGTTAAATGGATTAGAGGATCGTTTACCCGATTTCTTTAAGTTGTGTTTTTTATTTTGAATAGTCGCGTGGATAAGGCACTGGCCTCCTAAGCCAGGGATTGTGGGTTCAAGTCCCATCTGAGGTGTGTAGCAGAGTGGCGCAGCGGAAGCGTGCTGGGCCCATAACCCAGAGGTCGATGGACCGAAACCATCCTCTGCTATGTATAAATTTTCAAATCAAACTCAACATATCTCATTAAAAAAACCTGGAAAAGATGATGTAACATTCATAGCATCACAATTGACACTTGACCAACTCTGAAAGCCTTTCTACACACTCTTAATTCAAACTCGTTTGGTGTGCACACGAGTGTCCTCCAATGTCCACTTTTCTGATATAAGTAAGAAAAAAGAATTATTGTGTCAAAAGACTGAAATCTTTCACTTTTGTTCAATGGATGAGAGGATCGTTTACCCGATTTCTTTTAGTTGTGTTTTTTATTTTGAATAGTGACGTGGATAAGGCACTGGCCTCCTAAGCCAGGGATTGTGGGTTCGAGTCCCATCTGAGGTGTGTAGCAGAGTGGCGCAGCAAAAGTGTGTTGGACCCATAACCCAGAGGTAGATGGACTGAAACCATCCTCTGCTATGTATAAATTTTCAAATCAAACTCAACATCTCTCGTTAAAAAAACCTGGAAAAGATGATGTAAAATTTAGCATAATCACAATTGACCAACTCTGAAAACCTTTCTACACACTCTTAATTCAAACTAGTTTGGTGTGCACACGAGTGTCCTCCAATGTCCACTTTTCTCATATAAGTAAGAAAAAATAATTATTGTGTCAAAAGACTGAAATCTTTCACTTTTGTTCAATGGATGAGAGGATCGTTTACCCGATTTCTTTTAGTTGTGTTTTTTATTTTGAATAGTGACATGGATAAGGCACTGGCCTCCTAAGCCAGGGATTGTGGGTTCAAGTCCCATCAGAGGTGTGTAGCAGAGTGGCGCAGCGGAAGCGTGCTGGGCCCATAACCCAGAGGTCGATGGACCGAAACCATCCTCTGCTATCTATAAATTTTCAAATCAAACTCAACATATCTCATTAAAAAAACCTGGAAAAGATGATGTAACATTCAGCATAATCACAATTAACACTTGACCAACTCTGAAAACCTTTCTACACACTCTTAATTCAAACACGTTTTGTGTGCTCATGAGTGTTCTCCAATGTCCACTTTTCTGATATAAGTAAGAAAAAAGAATTATTGTGTCAAAAGACTGAAATCTTTCACTTTTGTTCAATGGATGAGAGGATCGTTTACCCGATTTCTTTTAGTTGTGTTTTTTATTTTGAATAGTGACGTGGATAAGGCACTGGCCTCCTAAGCCAGGGATTGTGGGTTCGAGTCCCATCTGAGGTGTGTAGCAGAGTGGCGCAGCGGAAGCGTGCTGGGCCCATAACCCAGAGGTCGATGAACCGAAACCATCCTCTGCTATGTATACATTTTCAAATCAAACTCAACATCTATCACTAAAAAAACCTGGAAAAGATGTTGTAACATTCATAGCATCACAATTGACACTTGACCAACTCTGAAAACCTTTCTACACACTCTTAATTCAAACTCGTTTGGTGTGCACACGAGTGTCCTCCAATGTCCACTTTTCTGATATAAGTAAGAAAAAAGAATTATTGTGTCAAAAGACTGAAATCTTTCACTTTTGTTCAATGGATGAGAGGATTGTTTACCCGATTTCTTTTAGATGTGTTTTTTATTTTGAATAGTCACGTTGATAAGGCACTGGCCTCCTAAGCCAGGGATTGTGGGTTCAAGTCCCATCAGAGGTGTGTAGCAGAGTGGCGCAGCAGAAGCGTGCTGGGCCCATAACCCAAAGGTCGATGGACAGAAACCATTCTCTGCTACTTTATAACTTTTCAAATCAAACTCAACATCTCTCATTATAAAAACCTGGAAAAGATGATGTAACATTCATAGCATAACAATTGACACTTGACCAACTCTGAAAACCTTTCTACACACTCTTAATTCAAACTCGTTTGGTGTGCACACGAGTGTCCTCCAATGTCCTCTTTTCTGATATAAGTAAGAAAAAATAATTATTGTGTCAAAAGACTGAAATCTTTCACTTTTGATAAATGGATTAGAGGATCGTTTACCCGATTTCTTTTTATTAAGTATGTTATTTTGAATAGTCACGTGGAAAAGGCACTGGCCTCCTAAGCCAGGGATTGTGGGTTCGAGTCCCGTCTGAGGTGTGTAGCAGAGTGGCGCAGCAGAAGCATGCTGGGCCCATAACCCAAAGGTCGATGGACTGAAACCATCCTCTGCTATCTATAAATTTTCAAATCAAACTCAACATCTCTCATTATAAAAACCTGGAAAAGATGATGTAACATTCATAGCATAACAATTGACACTTGACCAACTCTGAAAACCTTTCTACACACTCTTAATTCAAACTCGTTTGGTGTGCACACGAGCGTCCTCCAATGTCCTCTTTTCTGATATAAGTAAGAAAAAATAATTATTGTGTCAAAAGACTGAAATCTTTCACTTTTGATAAATGGATTAGAGGATCGTTTACCCGATTTCTTTTTATTAAGTATGTTATTTTGAATAGTCACGTGGAAAAGGCACTGGCCTCCTAAGCCAGGGATTGTGGGTACAAATCCCATCTGAGGTGTGTAGCAGGGTGGCGCAGCGGAAGCGTGCTGGGCCCATAACCCAGAGGTCGATGGACCGAAACCATCCTCTGCTATTTTATAACTTTTCAAATCAAACTCAACATCTCTCATTATAAAAACCTGGAAAAGATGATGTAACATTCAGCATAATCACAATTAACACTTGACCAACTCTGAAAACCTTTCTACACACTCTTAATTCAAACTAGTTTGGTGTGCTCATGAGTGTTCTCCAATGTCCACTTTTCTGATATAAGTAAGAAAAAATTATTATTGTGTCAAAAGACTGAAATCTTTCACTTTTGTTAAATGGATTAGAGGATCGTTTACCCGATTTCTTTTTATTAAGTATGTTATTTTGAATAGTCACATGGATAAGGCACTGGCCTCCTAAGCCAGGGATTGTGGGTTCGAGACCCATCTGAGGTGTATAGCAGAGTGATGCAGCAGAAGAGCCTCAGAGCCCTAATGGGTAAGTCACTGGCCTCCTAAGCCAAGGATTGTGGGTTTTAGTCCTATCTGAGGTGTGTAGCAGAGCGGAGCAGCGGAGGCGTGCTGGGCCCATAACCCAGAGGTCGATGGACCGAAACCATCCTCTGCTATGTATAAATTTTCAAATCAAACTCAACATATCTCATTAAAAAAACCTGGAAAAGATGATGTAACATTCATAGCATCACAATTGACACTTGACCAACTCTGAAAGCCTTTCTACACACTCTTAATTCAAACTAGTTTGTTGTGCACATGAGTGTTCTCCAAAGTCCACTTTTCTGATATAAGTAAGAAAAAAGAATTATTGTGTCAAAAGACTGAAATCTTTCACTTTTGTTAAATGGATTAGAGGATCGTTTATCCGATTTCGTTTTATTTTGTATGTTATTTTGAATAGTCACGTGGATAAGGCACTGGCCTGCTAAGCCAGGGATTGTGGGTTCCAATCCCATCTGAGGTGTGTAGCAGAGTGGCGCGGCGGAAGCGTGCTGGGCCCATAACCCAGAGGTCGATGGACCGAAACCATCCTCTGCTATCTATAAATTTTCAAATCAAACTCAACATATCTCATTAAAAAAACCTGGAAAAGATGATGTAACATTCAGCATAATCACAATTAACACTTGACCAACTCTTAAAACCTTTCTGCACACTCTTAATTCAAACTCGTTTGGTGTGCTCATGAGTGTTCTCCAATGTCCACTTTTCTGATATAAGTAAAAAAAATAATTATTGTCAAAAGACTGAAATCTTTCACTTTTCTTAAATGGATGAGAGGATCGTTTACCCGATTTCTTTTAGTTGTGTTTTTTATTTTGAATAGTGACGTGGATAAGGCACTGGCCTCCTAAGCCAGGGATTGTGGGTTCGAGTCCCATCTGAGGTGTGTAGCAGAGTGGCGCAGCGGAAGCGTGCTGGGCTGATAACCCAGAGGTCGATGGACCGAAACCATCCTCTGCTATGTATAAATTTTCAAATCAAACTCAACATATCTCATTAAAAAAACCTGGAAAAGATGATGTAACATTCATAGCATCACAATTGACACTTGACCAACTCTGAAAACCTTTCTACACACTCTTAATTCAAACTCGTTTGGTGTGCACACGAGTGTCCTCCAATGTCCACTTTTCTCATATAAGTAAGAAAAAAGAATTATTGTGTCAAAAGAATGAAATCTTTCACTTTTGTTCAATGGATGAGAGGATCGTTTACCCGATTTCTTTTAGATGTGTTTTTTATTTTGAGTAGTCACGTTGATAAGGGTTAGCACCGTCGCCTCACAGCAAGAAGGTTCCAGGTTCAACACCCAGCTGGGGCCTTTCTGTGTGGAGTTTGCATGTTCTCCCCGTGTATGTGTGGGTTCTCTCCGGGTACTCCGGCTTCCTCCCACTGTCCAAAAAATCATGCATGTTAGGTTGATTGGCATCTCTAAATTGTCCTTAGGAGTGAGCGTGCATGGTTGTTTGTCTCGTATGTCTCTATGTGGCCCTGTGATGGACTGGCGGCCTGTCCAGGGTGTACCCCGCCTCTCGCCCATTGACTGCTGGGATAGGCTCCAGCCCACCCGCGACCCGATCGACGGATTCAGCGGTATAGATAATGGATGGATGGATGGACGTTGATAAGGCACTGGCCTCCAAAGCCAGGGATTGTGGGTTCGAGTCCCATCTGAGGTGTGTTGTAGAGTGATGCAGCAGAAGAACCTCAGTGGCCTAATGGATAAGGCATTGGCCTCCTCAGCCAGGGATTGTGGTTTCGAGTCCCATCAGAGGTGTGTAGTAGAGTGGCGCAGCGGAAGCATGTTGGGCCCATAACCCAGAGGTCGATGGACCGAAACCATCCTCTGCTATGTATAAATTTTCAAATCAAACTCAACATATCTTATTTAAAAAAACCTGGAAAAGATGATGTAACAGTCATAGCATCACAATTGACACTTGACCAACTCTGAAAGCCTTTCTACACACTCTTAATTCAAACTAGTTTGTTGTGCACATGAGTATTCTCCAAAGTCCACTTTTCTGATATAAGTAAGAAAAAACAATTATTCTGTCAAAAGACTCAAATCTTTCACTTTTGTTAAATGGATTAGAGGATCGTTTACCCGATTTCTTTAAGTTGTGTTTTTTATTTTGAATAGTCGCGTGGATAAGGCACTGGCCTCCTAAGCCAGGGATTGTGGGTTCAAGTCCCATCTGAGGTGTGTAGCAGAGTGGCGCAGCGGAAGCGTGCTGGGCCCATAACCCAGAGGTCGATGGACCGAAACCATCCTCTGCTATGTATAAATTTTCAAATCAAACTCAACATATCTCATTAAAAAAACCTGGAAAAGATGATGTAACATTCATAGCATCACAATTGACACTTGACCAACTCTGAAAGCCTTTCTACACACTCTTAATTCAAACTCGTTTGGTGTGCACACGAGTGTCCTCCAATGTCCACTTTTCTGATATAAGTAAGAAAAAAGAATTATTGTGTCAAAAGACTGAAATCTTTCACTTTTGTTCAATGGATGAGAGGATCGTTTACCCGATTTCTTTTAGTTGTGTTTTTTATTTTGAATAGTGACGTGGATAAGGCACTGGCCTCCTAAGCCAGGGATTGTGGGTTCGAGTCCCATCTGAGGTGTGTAGCAGAGTGGCGCAGCAAAAGTGTGTTGGACCCATAACCCAGAGGTAGATGGACTGAAACCATCCTCTGCTATGTATAAATTTTCAAATCAAACTCAACATCTCTCGTTAAAAAAACCTGGAAAAGATGATGTAAAATTTAGCATAATCACAATTGACCAACTCTGAAAACCTTTCTACACACTCTTAATTCAAACTAGTTTGGTGTGCACACGAGTGTCCTCCAATGTCCACTTTTCTCATATAAGTAAGAAAAAATAATTATTGTGTCAAAAGACTGAAATCTTTCACTTTTGTTCAATGGATGAGAGGATCGTTTACCCGATTTCTTTTAGTTGTGTTTTTTATTTTGAATAGTGACATGGATAAGGCACTGGCCTCCTAAGCCAGGGATTGTGGGTTCAAGTCCCATCAGAGGTGTGTAGCAGAGTGGCGCAGCGGAAGCGTGCTGGGCCCATAACCCAGAGGTCGATGGACCGAAACCATCCTCTGCTATCTATAAATTTTCAAATCAAACTCAACATATCTCATTAAAAAAACCTGGAAAAGATGATGTAACATTCAGCATAATCACAATTAACACTTGACCAACCCTGAAAACCTTTCTACACACTCTTAATTCAAACACGTTTTGTGTGCTCATGAGTGTTCTCCAATGTCCACTTTTCTGATATAAGTAAGAAAAAAGAATTATTGTGTCAAAAGACTGAAATCTTTCACTTTTGTTCAATGGATGAGAGGATCGTTTACCCGATTTCTTTTAGTTGTGTTTTTTATTTTGAATAGTGACGTGGATAAGGCACTGGCCTCCTAAGCCAGGGATTGTGGGTTCGAGTCCCATCTGAGGTGTGTAGCAGAGTGGCGCAGCGGAAGCGTGCTGGGCCCATAACCCAGAGGTCGATGAACCGAAACCATCCTCTGCTATGTATACATTTTCAAATCAAACTCAACATCTATCACTAAAAAAACCTGGAAAAGATGTTGTAACATTCATAGCATCACAATTGACACTTGACCAACTCTGAAAACCTTTCTACACACTCTTAATTCAAACTCGTTTGGTGTGCACACGAGTGTCCTCCAATGTCCACTTTTCTGATATAAGTAAGAAAAAAGAATTATTGTGTCAAAAGACTGAAATCTTTCACTTTTGTTCAATGGATGAGAGGATTGTTTACCCGATTTCTTTTAGATGTGTTTTTTATTTTGAATAGTCACGTTGATAAGGCACTGGCCTCCTAAGCCAGGGATTGTGGGTTCAAGTCCCATCAGAGGTGTGTAGCAGAGTGGCGCAGCAGAAGCGTGCTGGGCCCATAACCCAAAGGTCGATGGACAGAAACCATTCTCTGCTACTTTATAACTTTTCAAATCAAACTCAACATCTCTCATTATAAAAACCTGGAAAAGATGATGTAACATTCATAGCATAACAATTGACACTTGACCAACTCTGAAAACCTTTCTACACACTCTTAATTCAAACTCGTTTGGTGTGCACACGAGTGTCCTCCAATGTCCTCTTTTCTGATATAAGTAAGAAAAAATAATTATTGTGTCAAAAGACTGAAATCTTTCACTTTTGATAAATGGATTAGAGGATCGTTTACCCGATTTCTTTTTATTAAGTATGTTATTTTGAATAGTCACGTGGAAAAGGCACTGGCCTCCTAAGCCAGGGATTGTGGGTTCGAGTCCCGTCTGAGGTGTGTAGCAGAGTGGCGCAGCAGAAGCATGCTGGGCCCATAACCCAAAGGTCGATGGACTGAAACCATCCTCTGCTATCTATAAATTTTCAAATCAAACTCAACATCTCTCATTATAAAAACCTGGAAAAGATGATGTAACATTCATAGCATAACAATTGACACTTGACCAACTCTGAAAACCTTTCTACACACTCTTAATTCAAACTCGTTTGGTGTGCACACGAGCGTCCTCCAATGTCCTCTTTTCTGATATAAGTAAGAAAAAATAATTATTGTGTCAAAAGACTGAAATCTTTCACTTTTGATAAATGGATTAGAGGATCGTTTACCCGATTTCTTTTTATTAAGTATGTTATTTTGAATAGTCACGTGGAAAAGGCACTGGCCTCCTAAGCCAGGGATTGTGGGTACAAATCCCATCTGAGGTGTGTAGCAGGGTGGCGCAGCGGAAGCGTGCTGGGCCCATAACCCAGAGGTCGATGGACCGAAACCATCCTCTGCTATTTTATAACTTTTCAAATCAAACTCAACATCTCTCATTATAAAAACCTGGAAAAGATGATGTAACATTCAGCATAATCACAATTAACACTTGACCAACTCTGAAAACCTTTCTACACACTCTTAATTCAAACTAGTTTGGTGTGCTCATGAGTGTTCTCCAATGTCCACTTTTCTGATATAAGTAAGAAAAAATTATTATTGTGTCAAAAGACTGAAATCTTTCACTTTTGTTAAATGGATTAGAGGATCGTTTACCCGATTTCTTTTTATTAAGTATGTTATTTTGAATAGTCACATGGATAAGGCACTGGCCTCCTAAGCCAGGGATTGTGGGTTCGAGACCCATCTGAGGTGTATAGCAGAGTGATGCAGCAGAAGAGCCTCAGAGCCCTAATGGGTAAGTCACTGGCCTCCTAAGCCAAGGATTGTGGGTTTTAGTCCTATCTGAGGTGTGTAGCAGAGCGGAGCAGCGGAGGCGTGCTGGGCCCATAACCCAGAGGTCGATGGACCGAAACCATCCTCTGCTATGTATAAATTTTCAAATCAAACTCAACATATCTCATTAAAAAAACCTGGAAAAGATGATGTAACATTCATAGCATCACAATTGACACTTGACCAACTCTGAAAGCCTTTCTACACACTCTTAATTCAAACTAGTTTGTTGTGCACATGAGTGTTCTCCAAAGTCCACTTTTCTGATATAAGTAAGAAAAAAGAATTATTGTGTCAAAAGACTGAAATCTTTCACTTTTGTTAAATGGATTAGAGGATCGTTTATCCGATTTCGTTTTATTTTGTATGTTATTTTGAATAGTCACGTGGATAAGGCACTGGCCTGCTAAGCCAGGGATTGTGGGTTCCAATCCCATCTGAGGTGTGTAGCAGAGTGGCGCGGCGGAAGCGTGCTGGGCCCATAACCCAGAGGTCGATGGACCGAAACCATCCTCTGCTATCTATAAATTTTCAAATCAAACTCAACATATCTCATTAAAAAAACCTGGAAAAGATGATGTAACATTCAGCATAATCACAATTAACACTTGACCAACTCTTAAAACCTTTCTGCACACTCTTAATTCAAACTCGTTTGGTGTGCTCATGAGTGTTCTCCAATGTCCACTTTTCTGATATAAGTAAAAAAAATAATTATTGTCAAAAGATTGAAATCTTTCACTTTTGTTAAATGGATTAGAGGATCGTTTATCCGATTTCGTTTTATTTTGTATGTTATTTTGAATAGTCACGTGGATAAGGCACTGGCCTGCTAAGCCAGGGATTGTGGGTTCCAATCCCATCTGAGGTGTGTAGCAGAGTGGCGCGGCGGAAGCGTGCTGGGCCCATAACCCAGAGGTCGATGGACCGAAACCATCCTCTGCTATCTATAAATTTTCAAATCAAACTCAACATATCTCATTAAAAAAACCTGGAAAAGATGATGTAACATTCAGCATAATCACAATTAACACTTGACCAACTCTTAAAACCTTTCTGCACACTCTTAATTCAAACTCGTTTGGTGTGCTCATGAGTGTTCTCCAATGTCCACTTTTCTGATATAAGTAAAAAAAATAATTATTGTCAAAAGACTGAAATCTTTCACTTTTCTTAAATGGATGAGAGGATCGTTTACCCGATTTCTTTTAGTTGTGTTTTTTATTTTGAATAGTGACGTGGATAAGGCACTGGCCTCCTAAGCCAGGGATTGTGGGTTCGAGTCCCATCTGAGGTGTGTAGCAGAGTGGCGCAGCGGAAGCGTGCTGGGCTGATAACCCAGAGGTCGATGGACCGAAACCATCCTCTGCTATGTATAAATTTTCAAATCAAACTCAACATATCTCATTAAAAAAACCTGGAAAAGATGATGTAACATTCATAGCATCACAATTGACACTTGACCAACTCTGAAAACCTTTCTACACACTCTTAATTCAAACTCGTTTGGTGTGCACACGAGTGTCCTCCAATGTCCACTTTTCTCATATAAGTAAGAAAAAAGAATTATTGTGTCAAAAGAATGAAATCTTTCACTTTTGTTCAATGGATGAGAGGATCGTTTACCCGATTTCTTTTAGATGTGTTTTTTATTTTGAGTAGTCACGTTGATAAGGGTTAGCACCGTCGCCTCACAGCAAGAAGGTTCCAGGTTCAACACCCAGCTGGGGCCTTTCTGTGTGGAGTTTGCATGTTCTCCCCGTGTATGTGTGGGTTCTCTCCGGGTACTCCGGCTTCCTCCCACTGTCCAAAAAATCATGCATGTTAGGTTGATTGGCATCTCTAAATTGTCCTTAGGAGTGAGCGTGCATGGTTGTTTGTCTCGTATGTCTCTATGTGGCCCTGTGATGGACTGGCGGCCTGTCCAGGGTGTACCCCGCCTCTCGCCCATTGACTGCTGGGATAGGCTCCAGCCCACCCGCGACCCGATCGACGGATTCAGCGGTATAGATAATGGATGGATGGATGGACGTTGATAAGGCACTGGCCTCCAAAGCCAGGGATTGTGGGTTCGAGTCCCATCTGAGGTGTGTTGTAGAGTGATGCAGCAGAAGAACCTCAGTGGCCTAATGGATAAGGCATTGGCCTCCTCAGCCAGGGATTGTGGTTTCGAGTCCCATCAGAGGTGTGTAGTAGAGTGGCGCAGCGGAAGCATGTTGGGCCCATAACCCAGAGGTCGATGGACCGAAACCATCCTCTGCTATGTATAAATTTTCAAATCAAACTCAACATATCTTATTTAAAAAAACCTGGAAAAGATGATGTAACAGTCATAGCATCACAATTGACACTTGACCAACTCTGAAAGCCTTTCTACACACTCTTAATTCAAACTAGTTTGTTGTGCACATGAGTATTCTCCAAAGTCCACTTTTCTGATATAAGTAAGAAAAAACAATTATTCTGTCAAAAGACTCAAATCTTTCACTTTTGTTAAATGGATTAGAGGATCGTTTACCCGATTTCTTTAAGTTGTGTTTTTTATTTTGAATAGTCGCGTGGATAAGGCACTGGCCTCCTAAGCCAGGGATTGTGGGTTCAAGTCCCATCTGAGGTGTGTAGCAGAGTGGCGCAGCGGAAGCGTGCTGGGCCCATAACCCAGAGGTCGATGGACCGAAACCATCCTCTGCTATGTATAAATTTTCAAATCAAACTCAACATATCTCATTATAAAAACCTGGAAAAGATGATGTAACATTCATAGCATCACAATTGACACTTGACCAAATCTGAAAGCCTTTCTACACACTCTTAATTCAAACTCGTTTGTTGTGTACACGAGTGTTTTCCAAAGTCCACTTTTCTGATATAAGTAAGAAAAAACAATTATTCTGTCAAAAGACTCAAATCTTTCACTTTTGTTAAATGGATTAGAGGATCGTTTACCCGATTTCTTTAAGTTGTGTTTTTTATTTTGAATAGTCGCGTGGATAAGGCACTGGCCTCCTAAGCCAGGGATTGTGGGTTCAAGTCCCATCTGAGGTGTGTAGCAGAGTGGCGCAGCGGAAGCGTGCTGGGCCCATAACCCAGAGGTCGATGGACCGAAACCATCCTCTGCTATGTATAAATTTTCAAATCAAACTCAACATATCTCATTAAAAAAACCTGGAAAAGATGATGTAACATTCATAGCATCACAATTGACACTTGACCAACTCTGAAAGCCTTTCTACACACTCTTAATTCAAACTCGTTTGGTGTGCACACGAGTGTCCTCCAATGTCCACTTTTCTGATATAAGTAAGAAAAAAGAATTATTGTGTCAAAAGACTGAAATCTTTCACTTTTGTTCAATGGATGAGAGGATCGTTTACCCGATTTCTTTTAGTTGTGTTTTTTATTTTGAATAGTGACGTGGATAAGGCACTGGCCTCCTAAGCCAGGGATTGTGGGTTCGAGTCCCATCTGAGGTGTGTAGCAGAGTGGCGCAGCAAAAGTGTGTTGGACCCATAACCCAGAGGTAGATGGACTGAAACCATCCTCTGCTATGTATAAATTTTCAAATCAAACTCAACATCTCTCGTTAAAAAAACCTGGAAAAGATGATGTAAAATTTAGCATAATCACAATTGACCAACTCTGAAAACCTTTCTACACACTCTTAATTCAAACTAGTTTGGTGTGCACACGAGTGTCCTCCAATGTCCACTTTTCTCATATAAGTAAGAAAAAATAATTATTGTGTCAAAAGACTGAAATCTTTCACTTTTGTTCAATGGATGAGAGGATCGTTTACCCGATTTCTTTTAGTTGTGTTTTTTATTTTGAATAGTGACATGGATAAGGCACTGGCCTCCTAAGCCAGGGATTGTGGGTTCAAGTCCCATCAGAGGTGTGTAGCAGAGTGGCGCAGCGGAAGCGTGCTGGGCCCATAACCCAGAGGTCGATGGACCGAAACCATCCTCTGCTATCTATAAATTTTCAAATCAAACTCAACATATCTCATTAAAAAAACCTGGAAAAGATGATGTAACATTCAGCATAATCACAATTAACACTTGACCAACTCTGAAAACCTTTCTACACACTCTTAATTCAAACACGTTTTGTGTGCTCATGAGTGTTCTCCAATGTCCACTTTTCTGATATAAGTAAGAAAAAAGAATTATTGTGTCAAAAGACTGAAATCTTTCACTTTTGTTCAATGGATGAGAGGATCGTTTACCCGATTTCTTTTAGTTGTGTTTTTTATTTTGAATAGTGACGTGGATAAGGCACTGGCCTCCTAAGCCAGGGATTGTGGGTTCGAGTCCCATCTGAGGTGTGTAGCAGAGTGGCGCAGCGGAAGCGTGCTGGGCCCATAACCCAGAGGTCGATGAACCGAAACCATCCTCTGCTATGTATACATTTTCAAATCAAACTCAACATCTATCACTAAAAAAACCTGGAAAAGATGTTGTAACATTCATAGCATCACAATTGACACTTGACCAACTCTGAAAACCTTTCTACACACTCTTAATTCAAACTCGTTTGGTGTGCACACGAGTGTCCTCCAATGTCCACTTTTCTGATATAAGTAAGAAAAAAGAATTATTGTGTCAAAAGACTGAAATCTTTCACTTTTGTTCAATGGATGAGAGGATTGTTTACCCGATTTCTTTTAGATGTGTTTTTTATTTTGAATAGTCACGTTGATAAGGCACTGGCCTCCTAAGCCAGGGATTGTGGGTTCAAGTCCCATCAGAGGTGTGTAGCAGAGTGGCGCAGCAGAAGCGTGCTGGGCCCATAACCCAAAGGTCGATGGACAGAAACCATTCTCTGCTACTTTATAACTTTTCAAATCAAACTCAACATCTCTCATTATAAAAACCTGGAAAAGATGATGTAACATTCATAGCATAACAATTGACACTTGACCAACTCTGAAAACCTTTCTACACACTCTTAATTCAAACTCGTTTGGTGTGCACACGAGTGTCCTCCAATGTCCTCTTTTCTGATATAAGTAAGAAAAAATAATTATTGTGTCAAAAGACTGAAATCTTTCACTTTTGATAAATGGATTAGAGGATCGTTTACCCGATTTCTTTTTATTAAGTATGTTATTTTGAATAGTCACGTGGAAAAGGCACTGGCCTCCTAAGCCAGGGATTGTGGGTTCGAGTCCCGTCTGAGGTGTGTAGCAGAGTGGCGCAGCAGAAGCATGCTGGGCCCATAACCCAAAGGTCGATGGACTGAAACCATCCTCTGCTATCTATAAATTTTCAAATCAAACTCAACATCTCTCATTATAAAAACCTGGAAAAGATGATGTAACATTCATAGCATAACAATTGACACTTGACCAACTCTGAAAACCTTTCTACACACTCTTAATTCAAACTCGTTTGGTGTGCACACGAGCGTCCTCCAATGTCCTCTTTTCTGATATAAGTAAGAAAAAATAATTATTGTGTCAAAAGACTGAAATCTTTCACTTTTGATAAATGGATTAGAGGATCGTTTACCCGATTTCTTTTTATTAAGTATGTTATTTTGAATAGTCACGTGGAAAAGGCACTGGCCTCCTAAGCCAGGGATTGTGGGTACAAATCCCATCTGAGGTGTGTAGCAGGGTGGCGCAGCGGAAGCGTGCTGGGCCCATAACCCAGAGGTCGATGGACCGAAACCATCCTCTGCTATTTTATAACTTTTCAAATCAAACTCAACATCTCTCATTATAAAAACCTGGAAAAGATGATGTAACATTCAGCATAATCACAATTAACACTTGACCAACTCTGAAAACCTTTCTACACACTCTTAATTCAAACTAGTTTGGTGTGCTCATGAGTGTTCTCCAATGTCCACTTTTCTGATATAAGTAAGAAAAAATTATTATTGTGTCAAAAGACTGAAATCTTTCACTTTTGTTAAATGGATTAGAGGATCGTTTACCCGATTTCTTTTTATTAAGTATGTTATTTTGAATAGTCACATGGATAAGGCACTGGCCTCCTAAGCCAGGGATTGTGGGTTCGAGACCCATCTGAGGTGTATAGCAGAGTGATGCAGCAGAAGAGCCTCAGAGCCCTAATGGGTAAGTCACTGGCCTCCTAAGCCAAGGATTGTGGGTTTTAGTCCTATCTGAGGTGTGTAGCAGAGCGGAGCAGCGGAGGCGTGCTGGGCCCATAACCCAGAGGTCGATGGACCGAAACCATCCTCTGCTATGTATAAATTTTCAAATCAAACTCAACATATCTCATTAAAAAAACCTGGAAAAGATGATGTAACATTCATAGCATCACAATTGACACTTGACCAACTCTGAAAGCCTTTCTACACACTCTTAATTCAAACTAGTTTGTTGTGCACATGAGTGTTCTCCAAAGTCCACTTTTCTGATATAAGTAAGAAAAAAGAATTATTGTGTCAAAAGACTGAAATCTTTCACTTTTGTTAAATGGATTAGAGGATCGTTTATCCGATTTCGTTTTATTTTGTATGTTATTTTGAATAGTCACGTGGATAAGGCACTGGCCTGCTAAGCCAGGGATTGTGGGTTCCAATCCCATCTGAGGTGTGTAGCAGAGTGGCGCGGCGGAAGCGTGCTGGGCCCATAACCCAGAGGTCGATGGACCGAAACCATCCTCTGCTATCTATAAATTTTCAAATCAAACTCAACATATCTCATTAAAAAAACCTGGAAAAGATGATGTAACATTCAGCATAATCACAATTAACACTTGACCAACTCTTAAAACCTTTCTGCACACTCTTAATTCAAACTCGTTTGGTGTGCTCATGAGTGTTCTCCAATGTCCACTTTTCTGATATAAGTAAAAAAAATAATTATTGTCAAAAGATTGAAATCTTTCACTTTTGTTAAATGGATTAGAGGATCGTTTATCCGATTTCGTTTTATTTTGTATGTTATTTTGAATAGTCACGTGGATAAGGCACTGGCCTGCTAAGCCAGGGATTGTGGGTTCCAATCCCATCTGAGGTGTGTAGCAGAGTGGCGCGGCGGAAGCGTGCTGGGCCCATAACCCAGAGGTCGATGGACCGAAACCATCCTCTGCTATCTATAAATTTTCAAATCAAACTCAACATATCTCATTAAAAAAACCTGGAAAAGATGATGTAACATTCAGCATAATCACAATTAACACTTGACCAACTCTTAAAACCTTTCTGCACACTCTTAATTCAAACTCGTTTGGTGTGCTCATGAGTGTTCTCCAATGTCCACTTTTCTGATATAAGTAAAAAAAATAATTATTGTCAAAAGACTGAAATCTTTCACTTTTCTTAAATGGATGAGAGGATCGTTTACCCGATTTCTTTTAGTTGTGTTTTTTATTTTGAATAGTGACGTGGATAAGGCACTGGCCTCCTAAGCCAGGGATTGTGGGTTCGAGTCCCATCTGAGGTGTGTAGCAGAGTGGCGCAGCGGAAGCGTGCTGGGCTGATAACCCAGAGGTCGATGGACCGAAACCATCCTCTGCTATGTATAAATTTTCAAATCAAACTCAACATATCTCATTAAAAAAACCTGGAAAAGATGATGTAACATTCATAGCATCACAATTGACACTTGACCAACTCTGAAAACCTTTCTACACACTCTTAATTCAAACTCGTTTGGTGTGCACACGAGTGTCCTCCAATGTCCACTTTTCTCATATAAGTAAGAAAAAAGAATTATTGTGTCAAAAGAATGAAATCTTTCACTTTTGTTCAATGGATGAGAGGATCGTTTACCCGATTTCTTTTAGATGTGTTTTTTATTTTGAGTAGTCACGTTGATAAGGGTTAGCACCGTCGCCTCACAGCAAGAAGGTTCCAGGTTCAACACCCAGCTGGGGCCTTTCTGTGTGGAGTTTGCATGTTCTCCCCGTGTATGTGTGGGTTCTCTCCGGGTACTCCGGCTTCCTCCCACTGTCCAAAAAATCATGCATGTTAGGTTGATTGGCATCTCTAAATTGTCCTTAGGAGTGAGCGTGCATGGTTGTTTGTCTCGTATGTCTCTATGTGGCCCTGTGATGGACTGGCGGCCTGTCCAGGGTGTACCCCGCCTCTCGCCCATTGACTGCTGGGATAGGCTCCAGCCCACCCGCGACCCGATCGACGGATTCAGCGGTATAGATAATGGATGGATGGATGGACGTTGATAAGGCACTGGCCTCCAAAGCCAGGGATTGTGGGTTCGAGTCCCATCTGAGGTGTGTTGTAGAGTGATGCAGCAGAAGAACCTCAGTGGCCTAATGGATAAGGCATTGGCCTCCTCAGCCAGGGATTGTGGTTTCGAGTCCCATCAGAGGTGTGTAGTAGAGTGGCGCAGCGGAAGCATGTTGGGCCCATAACCCAGAGGTCGATGGACCGAAACCATCCTCTGCTATGTATAAATTTTCAAATCAAACTCAACATATCTTATTTAAAAAAACCTGGAAAAGATGATGTAACAGTCATAGCATCACAATTGACACTTGACCAACTCTGAAAGCCTTTCTACACACTCTTAATTCAAACTAGTTTGTTGTGCACATGAGTATTCTCCAAAGTCCACTTTTCTGATATAAGTAAGAAAAAACAATTATTCTGTCAAAAGACTCAAATCTTTCACTTTTGTTAAATGGATTAGAGGATCGTTTACCCGATTTCTTTAAGTTGTGTTTTTTATTTTGAATAGTCGCGTGGATAAGGCACTGGCCTCCTAAGCCAGGGATTGTGGGTTCAAGTCCCATCTGAGGTGTGTAGCAGAGTGGCGCAGCGGAAGCGTGCTGGGCCCATAACCCAGAGGTCGATGGACCGAAACCATCCTCTGCTATGTATAAATTTTCAAATCAAACTCAACATATCTCATTATAAAAACCTGGAAAAGATGATGTAACATTCATAGCATCACAATTGACACTTGACCAAATCTGAAAGCCTTTCTACACACTCTTAATTCAAACTCGTTTGTTGTGTACACGAGTGTTTTCCAAAGTCCACTTTTCTGATATAAGTAAGAAAAAACAATTATTCTGTCAAAAGACTCAAATCTTTCACTTTTGTTAAATGGATTAGAGGATCGTTTACCCGATTTCTTTAAGTTGTGTTTTTTATTTTGAATAGTCGCGTGGATAAGGCACTGGCCTCCTAAGCCAGGGATTGTGGGTTCAAGTCCCATCTGAGGTGTGTAGCAGAGTGGCGCAGCGGAAGCGTGCTGGGCCCATAACCCAGAGGTCGATGGACCGAAACCATCCTCTGCTATGTATAAATTTTCAAATCAAACTCAACATATCTCATTAAAAAAACCTGGAAAAGATGATGTAACATTCATAGCATCACAATTGACACTTGACCAACTCTGAAAGCCTTTCTACACACTCTTAATTCAAACTCGTTTGGTGTGCACACGAGTGTCCTCCAATGTCCACTTTTCTGATATAAGTAAGAAAAAAGAATTATTGTGTCAAAAGACTGAAATCTTTCACTTTTGTTCAATGGATGAGAGGATCGTTTACCCGATTTCTTTTAGTTGTGTTTTTTATTTTGAATAGTGACGTGGATAAGGCACTGGCCTCCTAAGCCAGGGATTGTGGGTTCGAGTCCCATCTGAGGTGTGTAGCAGAGTGGCGCAGCAAAAGTGTGTTGGACCCATAACCCAGAGGTAGATGGACTGAAACCATCCTCTGCTATGTATAAATTTTCAAATCAAACTCAACATCTCTCGTTAAAAAAACCTGGAAAAGATGATGTAAAATTTAGCATAATCACAATTGACCAACTCTGAAAACCTTTCTACACACTCTTAATTCAAACTAGTTTGGTGTGCACACGAGTGTCCTCCAATGTCCACTTTTCTCATATAAGTAAGAAAAAATAATTATTGTGTCAAAAGACTGAAATCTTTCACTTTTGTTCAATGGATGAGAGGATCGTTTACCCGATTTCTTTTAGTTGTGTTTTTTATTTTGAATAGTGACATGGATAAGGCACTGGCCTCCTAAGCCAGGGATTGTGGGTTCAAGTCCCATCAGAGGTGTGTAGCAGAGTGGCGCAGCGGAAGCGTGCTGGGCCCATAACCCAGAGGTCGATGGACCGAAACCATCCTCTGCTATCTATAAATTTTCAAATCAAACTCAACATATCTCATTAAAAAAACCTGGAAAAGATGATGTAACATTCAGCATAATCACAATTAACACTTGACCAACTCTGAAAACCTTTCTACACACTCTTAATTCAAACACGTTTTGTGTGCTCATGAGTGTTCTCCAATGTCCACTTTTCTGATATAAGTAAGAAAAAAGAATTATTGTGTCAAAAGACTGAAATCTTTCACTTTTGTTCAATGGATGAGAGGATCGTTTACCCGATTTCTTTTAGTTGTGTTTTTTATTTTGAATAGTGACGTGGATAAGGCACTGGCCTCCTAAGCCAGGGATTGTGGGTTCGAGTCCCATCTGAGGTGTGTAGCAGAGTGGCGCAGCGGAAGCGTGCTGGGCCCATAACCCAGAGGTCGATGAACCGAAACCATCCTCTGCTATGTATACATTTTCAAATCAAACTCAACATCTATCACTAAAAAAACCTGGAAAAGATGTTGTAACATTCATAGCATCACAATTGACACTTGACCAACTCTGAAAACCTTTCTACACACTCTTAATTCAAACTCGTTTGGTGTGCACACGAGTGTCCTCCAATGTCCACTTTTCTGATATAAGTAAGAAAAAAGAATTATTGTGTCAAAAGACTGAAATCTTTCACTTTTGTTCAATGGATGAGAGGATTGTTTACCCGATTTCTTTTAGATGTGTTTTTTATTTTGAATAGTCACGTTGATAAGGCACTGGCCTCCTAAGCCAGGGATTGTGGGTTCAAGTCCCATCAGAGGTGTGTAGCAGAGTGGCGCAGCAGAAGCGTGCTGGGCCCATAACCCAAAGGTCGATGGACAGAAACCATTCTCTGCTACTTTATAACTTTTCAAATCAAACTCAACATCTCTCATTATAAAAACCTGGAAAAGATGATGTAACATTCATAGCATAACAATTGACACTTGACCAACTCTGAAAACCTTTCTACACACTCTTAATTCAAACTCGTTTGGTGTGCACACGAGTGTCCTCCAATGTCCTCTTTTCTGATATAAGTAAGAAAAAATAATTATTGTGTCAAAAGACTGAAATCTTTCACTTTTGATAAATGGATTAGAGGATCGTTTACCCGATTTCTTTTTATTAAGTATGTTATTTTGAATAGTCACGTGGAAAAGGCACTGGCCTCCTAAGCCAGGGATTGTGGGTTCGAGTCCCGTCTGAGGTGTGTAGCAGAGTGGCGCAGCAGAAGCATGCTGGGCCCATAACCCAAAGGTCGATGGACTGAAACCATCCTCTGCTATCTATAAATTTTCAAATCAAACTCAACATCTCTCATTATAAAAACCTGGAAAAGATGATGTAACATTCATAGCATAACAATTGACACTTGACCAACTCTGAAAACCTTTCTACACACTCTTAATTCAAACTCGTTTGGTGTGCACACGAGCGTCCTCCAATGTCCTCTTTTCTGATATAAGTAAGAAAAAATAATTATTGTGTCAAAAGACTGAAATCTTTCACTTTTGATAAATGGATTAGAGGATCGTTTACCCGATTTCTTTTTATTAAGTATGTTATTTTGAATAGTCACGTGGAAAAGGCACTGGCCTCCTAAGCCAGGGATTGTGGGTACAAATCCCATCTGAGGTGTGTAGCAGGGTGGCGCAGCGGAAGCGTGCTGGGCCCATAACCCAGAGGTCGATGGACCGAAACCATCCTCTGCTATTTTATAACTTTTCAAATCAAACTCAACATCTCTCATTATAAAAACCTGGAAAAGATGATGTAACATTCAGCATAATCACAATTAACACTTGACCAACTCTGAAAACCTTTCTACACACTCTTAATTCAAACTAGTTTGGTGTGCTCATGAGTGTTCTCCAATGTCCACTTTTCTGATATAAGTAAGAAAAAATTATTATTGTGTCAAAAGACTGAAATCTTTCACTTTTGTTAAATGGATTAGAGGATCGTTTACCCGATTTCTTTTTATTAAGTATGTTATTTTGAATAGTCACATGGATAAGGCACTGGCCTCCTAAGCCAGGGATTGTGGGTTCGAGACCCATCTGAGGTGTATAGCAGAGTGATGCAGCAGAAGAGCCTCAGAGCCCTAATGGGTAAGTCACTGGCCTCCTAAGCCAAGGATTGTGGGTTTTAGTCCTATCTGAGGTGTGTAGCAGAGCGGAGCAGCGGAGGCGTGCTGGGCCCATAACCCAGAGGTCGATGGACCGAAACCATCCTCTGCTATGTATAAATTTTCAAATCAAACTCAACATATCTCATTAAAAAAACCTGGAAAAGATGATGTAACATTCATAGCATCACAATTGACACTTGACCAACTCTGAAAGCCTTTCTACACACTCTTAATTCAAACTAGTTTGTTGTGCACACGAGTGTTCTCCAAAGTCCACTTTTCTGATATAAGTAAGAAAAAAGAATTATTGTGTCAAAAGACTGAAATCTTTCACTTTTGTTAAATGGATTAGAGGATCGTTTATCCGATTTCGTTTTATTTTGTATGTTATTTTGAATAGTCACGTGGATAAGGCACTGGCCTGCTAAGCCAGGGATTGTGGGTTCCAATCCCATCTGAGGTGTGTAGCAGAGTGGCGCGGCGGAAGCGTGCTGGGCCCATAACCCAGAGGTCGATGGACCGAAACCATCCTCTGCTATCTATAAATTTTCAAATCAAACTCAACATATCTCATTAAAAAAACCTGGAAAAGATGATGTAACATTCAGCATAATCACAATTAACACTTGACCAACTCTTAAAACCTTTCTGCACACTCTTAATTCAAACTCGTTTGGTGTGCTCATGAGTGTTCTCCAATGTCCACTTTTCTGATATAAGTAAAAAAAATAATTATTGTCAAAAGACTGAAATCTTTCACTTTTCTTAAATGGATGAGAGGATCGTTTACCCGATTTCTTTTAGTTGTGTTTTTTATTTTGAATAGTGACGTGGATAAGGCACTGGCCTCCTAAGCCAGGGATTGTGGGTTCGAGTCCCATCTGAGGTGTGTAGCAGAGTGGCGCAGCGGAAGCGTGCTGGGCTGATAACCCAGAGGTCGAAGGACCGAAACCATCCTCTGCTATGTATAAATTTTCAAATCAAACTCAACATATCTTATTTAAAAAAACCTGGAAAAGATGATGTAACATTCATAGCATCACAATTGACACTTGACCAACTCTGAAAACCTTTCTACACACTCTTAATTCAAACTCGTTTGGTGTGCACACGAGTGTCCTCCAATGTCCACTTTTCTCATATAAGTAAGAAAAAAGAATTATTGTGTCAAAAGACTGAAATCTTTCACTTTTGTTCAATGGATGAGAGGATCGTTTACCCGATTTCTTTTAGATGTGTTTTTTATTTTGAGTAGTCACGTTGATAAGGGTTAGCACCGTCGCCTCACAGCAAGAAGGTTCCAGGTTCAACACCCAGCTGGGGCCTTTCTGTGTGGAGTTTGCATGTTCTCCCCGTGTATGTGTGGGTTCTCTCCGGGTACTCTGGCTTCCTCCCACTGTCCAAAAAATCATGCATGTTAGGTTGATTGGCATCTCTAAATTGTCCTTAGGAGTGAGCGTGCATGGTTGTTTGTCTCGTATGTCTCTATGTGGCCCTGTGATGGACTGGCGGCCTGTCCAGGGTGTACCCCGCCTCTCGCCCATTGACTGCTGGGATAGGCTCCAGCCCACCCGCGACCCGATCGACGGATTCAGCGGTATAGATAATGGATGGATGGATGGACGTTGATAAGGCACTGGCCTCCAAAGCCAGGGATTGTGGGTTCGAGTCCCATCTGAGGTGTGTTGTAGAGTGATGCAGCAGAAGAACCTCAGTGGCTTAATGGATAAGGCATTGGCCTCCTCAGCCAGGGATTGTGGTTTCGAGTCCCATCAGAGGTGTGTAGTAGAGTGGCGCAGCGGAAGCATGTTGGGCCCATAACCCAGAGGTCGATGGACCGAAACCATCCTCTGCTATGTATAAATTTTCAAATCAAACTCAACATATCTTATTTAAAAAAACCTGGAAAAGATGATGTAACAGTCATAGCATCACAATTGACACTTGACCAACTCTGAAAGCCTTTCTACACACTCTTAATTCAAACTAGTTTGTTGTGCACATGAGTATTCTCCAAAGTCCACTTTTCTGATATAAGTAAGAAAAAACAATTATTCTGTCAAAAGACTCAAATCTTTCACTTTTGTTAAATGGATTAGAGGATCGTTTACCCGATTTCTTTAAGTTGTGTTTTTTATTTTGAATAGTCGCGTGGATAAGGCACTGGCCTCCAAAGCCAGGGATTGTGGGTTCGAGTCCCATCTGAGGTGTGTAGTAGAGTGGCGCAGTGGAAGCATGTTGGGCCCATAACCCAGAGGTCGATGGACCGAAACCATCCTCTGCTATGTATTAATTTTCAAATCAAACTCAACATATCTCATTAAAAAAACCTGGAAAAGATGATGTAACATTCATAGCATCACAATTGACACTTGACCAACTCTGAAAGCCTTTCTACACACTCTTAATTCAAACTCGTTTGGTGTGCTCACGAGTGTTCTCCAATGTCCACTTTTCTGATATAAGTAAGAAAAAATTATTATTGTGTCAAAAGACTGAAATCTTTCACTTTTGTAAAATAGATCAGAGGATTGTTAACGCGATTTCTTTGGAAAAGATTATGTAACATTCAGCATAATCACAATTAACACTTGACCAACTCTGAAAGCCTTACTACACACTCTTAATTCAAACTCGTTTGGTGTGCTCACGAGTGTTCTCCAATGTCCACTTTTCTGATATAAGTAAGAAAAAATTATAATTGTGTCAAAAGACTGAAATCTTTCACTTTTGTAAAATAGATTAGAGGATTGTTAACGCGATTTCTTTGGAAAAGATTATGTAACATTCAGCATAATCACAATTAACACTTGACCAACTCTGAAAACCTTTCCACACTCTTAATTCAAACTAGTTTGGTGTGCTCATGAGTGTCCTCCAATGTCCACTTTTCTGATATAAGTAAGAAAAAATAATTATTGTGTCAAAAGACTGAAATCTTTCACTTTTGTTAAATGGATTAGAGGATCGTTTACCCGATTTCTTTTTATTAAGTATGTTATTTTGAACAGTCACGTGGATAAGGCACTGGCCTCCTAAGCCAGGGATTGTGGGTTCAAATCCCATCTGAGGTGTGTAGCAGAGTGGCGCAGCAGAAGCGTGCTGGGCCCATAACCAAAAGGTCGATGGACCGAAACCATCCTCTGCTATCTATAATTTTCCAAATATAACTCAACATATCTCATTAAAAAAACCTGGAAAAGATGATGTAACATTCAGCATAATCACAATTAACACTTGACCAACTCTGAAAACCTTTCCACACTCTTAATTCAAACTCGTTTGGTGTGCACATGAGTGTCCTCCAAAGTCCACTTTTCTGATATAAGTAAGAAAAAATAATTATTGTGTCAAAAGACTGAAATCTTTCAATTTTGTCAAATGGATTAGAGGATCGTTTACCCGATTTCTTTAAGTTGTGTTTTTTATTTTGGATAGTCACGTGGATAAGGCACTGGTCTCCTAAGCCAGGGATTGTGAGTTCGAGTCCCATCTGACGTGTATAGCAGAGTGATGCAGCAGAAGAGCCTCAGTGGCCTAATGGATAAGGTACTGGCCTCCTAAGCCAGGGATTGTGGGTTTTAGTCCCATCAGAGGTGTATAGCAGAGTGGCGCAGCAGGAGCGTGCTGGGCTCATAACCCAGAGGTCGATGGACCGAAACCATCCTCTGCTATGTATAAATTTTCAAATCAAACTCAACATCTCTCATTAAAAAAAACCTGGAAAAGATGATTTAACATTCAGCAATATCACAATTAACAATTGACCAACTCTGAAAACCTTTCTACACACTCTTAATTCAAACTAGTTTGGTGTGCTCATGAGTGTTCTCCAATGTCCACTTTTCTGATATAAGTAAGAAAAAATAATTATTGTGTCAAAAGACTGAAATCTTTCACTTTTGTTAAATGGATTAGAGGATCGTTTACCCGATTTCTTTTTATTAAGTATGTTATTTTGAATAGTGACGTGGAAAAGGCACTGGCCTCCTAAGCCAGGGATTGTGGGTTCAAATCGCATCTGAGGTGTGTAGCAGAGTGGCTCAGCATAAGCGTGCTGGGCCCATAACCCAAAGGTCGATGGACCGAAACCATCCTCTGCTATCTATAAATTTTCAAATCAAACTCAACATATCTCATTAAAAAAACCTGGAAAAGATGATGTAACATTCAGCATAATCACAATTAACACTTGACCAACTCTGAAAACCTTTCTACACACTCTTAATTCAAACTAGTTTGGTGTGCTCATGAGTGTTCTCCAATGTCCACTTTTCTGATATAAGTAAGAAAAAATTATTTTTGTGTCAAAAGACTGAAATCTTTCACTTTTGTTAAATGGATTAGAGGATCGTTTACCCGATTTCTTTTTATTAAGTATGTTATTTTGAATAGTGACATGGATAAGGCACTGGCCTCCTAAGCCAGGGATTGTGGGTTCAAGTCCCATCAGAGGTGTGTAGTAGAGTGGCGCAGCGGAAGCGTGCTGGGCCCATAACCCAGGGGTTGATGGACTGAAACCATCCTCTGCTATGTACAAATTTTCAAATCAAACTCAACATCTCTCATTAAAAAAACCTGGAAAAGATAATGTAAAATTCAGCATAATCACAATTAACAATTGACCAACTCTGAAACCATTTCTACACACTCTTAATTCAAACTCGTTTCGTGTGCTCACGAGTGTTCTTCAAAGTCCACTTTTCTGATATAAGTAAGAAAAAATAATTATTGTGTCAAAAGACTGAAATCTTTCACTTTTGTTAAATGGATGAGAGGATCGTTTACCCGATTTCTTTTAGTTTTGTTTTTTATTTTGAATAGTCACGTGGATAAAGCACTGTCCTCCTAAGCCAGGGATTTTGGGTTCGAGACCCATCTGAGGTGTATAGCTGAGTGATGCAGCAGAAGAGCCTCAGTGGCCTAATGGATAAGGTACTGGCCTCCTAAGCCAGGGATTGTGGGTTTTAGTCCCATCAGAGGTGTGTAGCAGAGTGGATGCAGCAGAAGTGTGCTGGGCCCATAACCCAGAGGTCTATGGACCTAAACCATCCTCTGCTATGTATAAATTTTCAAATCAAACTCAACATATCTCGTTAAAAAAACCTGGAAAAGATGATGTAAAATTCATAGCATCACAATTGACACTTGACCAACTCTGAAACCCTTTCTACATCTCTTAATTCAAACTAGTTTGATGTGCACATGAGTGTTCTCCAAAGTCCACTTTTCTGATATAAGTAAGAAAAAATAATTATTGTGTCAAAAGACTGAAATCTTTCAATTTTGTCAAATGGATTAGAGGATCGTTTACCCGATTTCTTTAAGTTGTGTTTTTTATTTTGAATAGTCACGTGGATAAGGCACTGGTCTCCTAAGCCAGGGATTGTGGGTTCGAGTCCCATCTGAGGTGTATAGCAGAGTGATGCAGCAGAAGAGCCTCAGTGGCCTAATGGATAAGGCACTGGCCTTCTAAGCCAGGAATTGAGGGTTAGAGTCCCATCTGAGGTGTGTAGCAGAGTGGCGCAGCATAAGCGTGCTGGGCCCATAACCCAGAGGTCAATTCACCGTTTTCAGCCAAAAGTCGTTAGCCTGGAGGAGAGTGGGGCATATGGTATCGCCGCTACAAAACGCTATTTTTACACCTCTTCTACAGCTCCAAACAACATAACACTTACGTGGTAGTGAGTAGAGGGTCCCTAAATCCAAACAGAAGTGTCCCGAGGTCTTCATGTGGTCGGATAGAGAGTCCAGAATGAATTTAATCAAGCCAGTATCTTTCCGGAAATGCTCCTGCTGCAGCTGGCATCTTCAGCGTAAAGTCCGTATAGTAGAGAGCCGAGTGTGGAGTAACACGCTCTGGAAATTCACAATTTCGTTGCCGTTTTTTTTTACAAACATTGTCCAGTATTTCTTTCGAAAGTGAAATGAAGTTGTATGCAACAGCAAAGCCTAGCTTACTAACAGGTTGGAATTTTATAAAATGTCACGTGACCTTACGTCTCGCGTGACCTAGCCTCCTGTTTACTGAAGACGTCTTTTGCGTGACTGGAGTGACCATCACAGAAGAAGGAGAGGTGTGTGAGCAGATTGTTGAACAAACAGCGGAGCAAACTTTTGGAGTTATGGTGCGTGTTTGTTCCCATCCTGGCTTTCGAAAGAAATACTGGACTATGTTTGTAAAAAAAAAACGGCAACGAAATTGTGAATTTCCAGAGCGTGTTACTCCACACTCGGCTCTCTACTATACGGACTTTACGCTGAAGATGCCAGCTGCAGCAGGAGCATTTCCGGAAAGATACTGGCTTTATTAAATTCATTCTGGACTCTCTATCCGACCACATGAAGACCTCGGGACACTTTGGTTTGGATTTAGGGACCCTCTACTCACTACCACGTAAGTGTTATGTTGTTTGGAGCTGTAGAAGAGGTGTAAAAATAGCGTTTTGTAGCGGCGATACCATATGCCCCACTCTCCTCCAGGCTAACGACTTTTGGCTGAAAACGGTGAAATCAAAATTCTCAAAACACATCAGAATTAAATTATTTTGATGTCAACTCAACGTATGTACTCCCAACATCCCGTAAATTGACCTAAAGTGCATTTTACTTTGGATTATCCCTTTAATTCAAACTAGTTTGGTGTTAGTGCTGGGCGGTATGACCAAAAATACATATCACGGTATTTTTTCACGGTATCACGGTTCCACGGTATATCACGGTATTTTTTTTCATGCATAATTAGGTGTTCACAGCATTTTCTACAGATTGAGAACAGAATTACTGCAGTAGATTAACTCAGGATGGTCTATTTTACCGTCATAGAATAACGCCCCACAAAATGATGCTGTTTACAAAGAAGTGCTACTCATGATTCTAATGAAGTGAGGAATCGGAATGCAAACACAATTGCAGTCAAAATACAGAACTTTTACTGTGCGTCTTGAAGTGACATTTGGCTCGACTTTTCTTTTGCTTTCCCCGTGTTACCTGCTGATGTGGCGGGTGCTGACCTTAACTTCATGCATTCTTGATATTCTAAGACATGCTTACGGCTAAGGTGATGGAGCAAATTGCTCGTGTTGCCACCTCCAGTGACAACTGTAGCCCAACAACACTTGCATAAAATGGTTGTTTGGTCGACGTCGTATTTTTTTAAACCAAAAAACTTCCAAACTGCAGACACGGTGTTCTCTTGATTTGTGCTACTTCGTCGAGAAATGCTACCGCCGCAAAAACCGATAGGCTTGTCTATCGATTTGTGCTACCCTATCAAAAAATGCTACTTTATGGTTTTTTACCTCTGTATATCAAATAAAGTACGTTTTTTTTGTCTCTCATGTGTGTAATTATAAAAAGTGTAGTGAAATTGATTTATTTAAGAGGGTAGCACATTTTGATAATCCAATAACACGCTGTCAAATAATGCTCCCCCTGTTCTCAATGCATTCATGACAATGATGGAGCAGAGTCACCTAAATAAAGACAGAAGTGTCCATCAGAAAGGTACTTGTGAACTGTAGTCCAGTTTTCTTCCATTCCTAAAAACAGCATCGCTGTTATTAATTAATGTTTTTATATAGAAGAGAAAAATTGTGTATTTATTGTGAGAGAGAAAAGCCGCTGCCTCTTGGATAACGTAACTTTCATAGGCACCTTCCACTTATTCAACATGCTCAAATATGCGTCATATTTCAGACACCCCATTTGTGCATGTTAAGCTAACTGCTTGTTAATACGATAAGTGTTTTATTACTTTGCATGTCTTCCAAAAGAGAAAATAATCAGGATTTTGAGGATGTTACAGTTACACACCAAGACGCAGGGTAGCAAAACATTATAGGCGTGAAAACGAAACTTAGAAAATCGGCTCGGCGCATGCGCAAAACCACAAAGTAGCAATTCTCGACAAGTAGGAGAAATCGACAGAACACCGGCTCCTTTTTTTGGCACAAGTTCTTCTATGTCAGCATGTTCTACTAGTTCTGCAGCTTCGATTTCGGAACTTTCCATGTCTATCCTATCCACCTTCACCTTCGCGTAACGCAAGTGCTTATTACCACCTCGCACCCAGACAGTAAACATGCGTGTTTAGAAGCGCAACACTGAAAAGGGTCCCGTCTCAAACAATGTCGCGCGACGCAGCGTTCCCCCCGTTGTGTAATCAAATACACCGGTATGGCGGTATATTATAGATTCATATCATAATGAAATTATAAACCGGTATTCGGTGTGAACCGGTATACCGCCCAGCACTAACTGGGAGGTTTAGGTCCCCCAAAAAGAGGCAGGAATTTACCCCTGGGGTGGAAAGTGTGAAGCGTCATGCCTTAACAACCACAGCCCCATCTGCCCAATGGCCAGACTGCTGCCGCCTAGTGGAGCCCATCTTTGTTCGCCTCTGCAGGATCCATCGTAGTCCAAAAAAAAGAGGGACAGGCACATTCTCAAGATGGGATCTGATCCTTCAGGACTACAGAAAGATCAGGCAGCTCATTTTAGCAAACAGAGCGATCATGCAGCAGACTACCTTGCAGCTGGTGGATGTGAGCTACACCACCCTGGTTCAGTGGCACAATCAAAGGGTGAAAAGGCAGGAAACGGCTGTGGTGCAACAAGGGCTAAACCTTCCAAGCCGGTTTTCTGTAGCTGCTGACCCACTTCTCCCCGCCAATATACGTCCCCATTATGCCATACCACATTCAGAACCAATACATATTTACAGTTTACCACCTAACACTGTGGGACAGGCCAAATTAAAAAGAAAGCTGCAATTTACAGATGATACAAATCCACCAGGACAGCAGCAGCTTCTCCCTGCTCCACCCAAAAGGCCTCAGGTAATGACAATTGCTCCAGTGGCCTCACAGGTTCGTGTTATCCCCTCTACTCTACAGACACAGAGTTTTTGGACGTTCTCTGCCACTCCTCCACATGCTCCTGCTCTGGCTCCTGTTTTGGTCCCTCCTCTGGCCCCTGCTCCGGCTCCCATAGCAGGCTCCACTCACCCTAATAGAGCACCCCGAAAACTGACCCGCAAAGTTTTACACAACACGTGCAAAAAATGCGGGCAGTTCAGAATTGCTGAAACAGGACACAGCCAATATAGAGGGCAAATTTACTGTCCCTCTGGTGAAACTCTAACTAAAGAGCAGTGGCTGGAAGAAATTAAAAAGAAGACATAAGTATGTACTCATTTATACTTTTTTAGCATTTACAAACTTTTTTTTATTGTATATAGTTACTGCTGTTTCAGACCTCTCAATCTTTTAATTTATTTCACAGAGGGTTATTCATCTTATTTAGTGATGATACTACTTGTTTTTTGTTATTGTGATTGTGTACAAAGTCCAACTGTTTAAAATTTGTTGCAAGTAAATGCTAAGTTTGTTCACAGTTTTTAGTTTTTTTGAGGTTAAAAAATGGTTTAATTCACTCTTTTTGTTGTTGACAAATAAATATTTGGTTCTTTAAAAACAGATAAGGTCTATGATCTTTTACTGTGAATAAATATGAGCTGCTATTGATTCTGAAATATTAGTAATAATTTTATGCGTAAACTAGGAACAATTTATCACTCACTTCACTCAGAAAGTGCATTAGGAAATTTACATACTTTATATACTTTTACATACTTTAAAACAATACTATAGTTTGAGCCGTTTCATTAAAACATAGTATGCGACTGTTGGGATCGAACTCTCGACTCTGGGATCAGCCGCTTTCTTCTTCCTCTTTCTTTCCCCGTCCCTTAACAGACATGATACGTATCTTAAGCCTGGTTTCATGCATTCATACAGGATTCATGAAAAGGATGTTGGCTTTGCTCCCTTCGATAGCTCAGTTGGTAGAGCGGAGGACTGTAGGTGCCCAACAACAGTTATCCTTAGGTCGCTGGTTCAATTCCGGCTCGAATGATGTGCCAAGCTTTTGTGCACAGAGGCTCTTTTTGGCCAACTCCGAAACTCCTTTCAAAGCTTTTGGAATATGCTGTTTTACGAAAGACTGTTCTACTCTCTATCAGATGTGCTAAGGGCTAGTGGCGCAATGGATAAAGCGTCTGACTACGGATCAGAAGATTCTAGGTTCAACTCCTGGCTAGCTCGGCACGCTGGTTTTAGCCTCTCACTTCTCCCACACCTATACAACAGGATCGCTTTAAACCTTCCACTCCCTGGGTATCCCAGCTCACTTACGCCCCAAAGATACCTCACAGTGTGTCGTCTTGCAACACATGTAGCTGACCCCACACCGTAAGGAAAGCTCGTCTTCCTCTTTATCTCTGCTGTCAATGATTTTGCTCCAAACACAAAAAAAAAACATGCCTGCCAGCCACATGCCGCAGAGCTACATATGCTATCCTTGGGATACTGAAGTGAATTTGATAGAGAGGAGAATCGCCGAACCGGTGTAAAAAACGAGTGATGAAGGAGTCTGCTGACAAGAACTCAGTCGAACAAAAGAACTCTTTATTTCTGTCGTCAGGTTCGTGTCTAATTTACAGAAAGATGCATCTTCTGGAGAAAGTCTGTGTCCAATTGCCCTATGAAATCCTTTCTGCTCTTGGAGAGATAGTCCCTTACTTTTAAAGAAGATTCAAGGCCAATTGTCCAGGCGTTAAGCCAAAAGATATGGTCTGACTGTACGAATGTCTCATATCAAATCTTATTTGGTAGTGCAAGGGCTTGTTTTTCAGTGTATCTCAGTGTCTTGCACGGAGACGCGCGGAGGCGTCTTGAAATTAACCAGTTGTGGACTCATTAAACTCTGGTTCGTCCATTTTGTCTGTGGACTCAATGGCCCTCATTTATCAAACTTGCGTAAGACGAAAAACGTGCGTAGGTCGTGTGTACGTTCTTTTCTGCGCAAAGGTTGGCATTTATCAAATCCATCGTGAGCGCAGGAAAGATGAAATCGCCACGACAGGTCTGAGGCCGTGTACGCACTTTTCCATTTTGACTTGCGGTGACTGCAATACAGCAGCGTCACTAGTGCGTGCTCAGGAGTCGCAACAAATCCCTAGGTTAAAATTACAGACTTATCACTTTAAAGAAGGCCCATGTTTTATTTGACTTCAACATAAATATAAACATAAACATAAACGCAAATTAAATAAATTAAACAAGTACAACTCCGTAATCGGAAGAGTGATGGCTCATTATTCAACCGTGCACCCTCACACCGAACAGGAGAGGGGCTTTAACACTGCGCATTCGCGCACGCGTGCCACTGTGGAGAGGTGTATAGGGCTCCTAAAGCTGGATCTGTCTCTCGGCTGCGGGGGGAACCCTATCCGCCCGAAAAGGTATGCAATATTATTATTGCATGCGGGGATCTCCATAACATTGCCCAAAAAAATGGAGTGCCATTTCCAGATGTACATCCAGAGGACCCCGCACCCAGAGATCCCTACCACCAGCCTGCACAGCCAAGAGCGCTCAGGAGGAGAGAGGAACTTATTCAGCTATTCTGACTTTCGGTAAGCATTCTGTTATTCAAGGAAAAAAGAAAGGAGAACAAGGATTTCTTTCAGCATTTATTCTGTGACTTCAGTGTTTCATTTATGTCTTTCAATGTACTGTCGATAGATTGCATGGTGTGTGTTAAAGCCATCATCCACTTCACGATCTCTGTTTGTCTTTCTAGGACCTCTGTGGTCAACACGGCTGGCCGGTGTGACGCTGCAGACCTGGGGGCAGAGGCAGAGGCTTCGGATATTGACGGGCCGCGTATTCGTTGCGCGGGTCAGGTAGCCCGGATGCCACTTCGGATTCATCTGTGAATGAAAAATATTAGTTTGATTAGGAACCTCATTTGTGTTGAAAATTAAAGCAACTGTTTTATTTAAACGTCTTGGGTGTGCAGTCATTCTCACCATTCTCCAGCTCTAGCATGGGCGCATCAGTGTCAAGTTTCCCTGGCACGCCTGATGAGGACGTAGCTCCGATCACGCCAGCCAACATCACTTCACATTTACAGAACAGATGTTTTCTCTGCAGAACAGAAGAAGCCACCCGCCAACCCCCCCCCCCCCCCCCCCCCCCCCCCCCCCCGCCCCCACCCCCCCGCCCCACCCCCATCCCCGTTTGTGACATGCTGCGTCGGAGAGCTGCGACCTTCTTTTTTGGCCAATTTCATATCGGACCACTTCTTCCTGATTTTACTGGAGAAAAAGTAAAACATCGCTCAATTTTAGATTTAATTTAATCTGGAGTTTATCACATTTTATTGACCATCACAGTAGGGGAAAATACATAACTCGTCCGGTCTGCGATTTACATCGCCAACGCTGTTGACAGCTGGGACGGCTGTCAACAGCGTTGACAGCGTTTCTTTGCCGCCTTTCGTCTATCCATGTCGCAAATTCTAGAGGTGCGGCCTCTCAGCCCCCTTTTGTAGAAGGCGTGGTTAGGATCATTACGATGGATTTCAGCCACCGGATTTATCAACAGCCGCTCGATCTTACGATGGGATTGGTGTGGTACGCATGTTCTGTAAATCTCACTTGAGCCTCTGCGTACGACGAGTTCTCCGCTCATATCTACGATGCTTTCTACGACGGCTTGATAAATGAGGGCCACTGAACTCAGTTCAGATTTCCTCATGTGCCTTGGGCCCCATTTTGCCTGTGAGTCCATACACCTCATTCCCCCCTTCGGGACTACTTAGAGTCCCGAAACACAAAATGGCCTCTACAATATGTGTCATGGTAAATGGTCAAACCCATGAATCTGCATCAACAAAGACCTCACTTGTTCGACATTATTGATTGCCCAATCTCTTAATATATCATAAGCCCTCAATTTCTGAGTCAACTGATTAGTTAAACTCCTATTTACGTGTCTATGCGCACATTATTTTAACTATTTTAGACTAGGTAAGCTAAATCTATCATATAATTAGTCCAAATTCGGCTACAGTAAACCAGCCTACCGGTCTCCCTCCAGTCACACAGCTCATCAGTCTCCTGACATGACTAAACATCCATGTCCTGCTCTCCCATACAATCTGTGTGTCCCTGTGGGGAACCTGCAGGTCAGTTGTCATCCAGTCGATTAAAAACCACCCTTCCTAAAAAGTGGGGAAAAAGATTGGATGACCTAAGGGAATGTCACTCTGGTGCCAATCTAAGCAAGCAATCCCTGTTTCATATTAACAATTACCTTTACCATTAACTTCTAATTTCAGGACCTTTATGGTCAATTTGGTCCAATTTCGTCCTATTATGTCCACAAAGCGTGGCTCCTACTGTATTACAGAGAATAGGCTATATCAAAAGCATAATGACAACAATATCACAAGTAACATATAAGTTCACACTCCATTATGGCATACAATGCAGATTGAAATGGTTCATAACAGCAACCAAGATTATAACATCAACGATTACATTTTTCATGATTCTAACTCAATCCACACAATTCTAGAGGTTTAGCAAACTAGTACTACTGAAAAATATCAATGCATTTGCAGTGGAGTAGCCGTGTAGCTCAGTTTCCATCTTTAGTTATCCAACGTCCATTTTTCTTTATCGTATTCTCCTGTCCAGGGTCCCACAGTCCATTTTCATCATCCCGTCTTGAGTCTCTGAGTCCATTCCGTGGGGGTCCCTGGACAGCCAGTGTCTCTCAGTTCGTTTCCCATTTCCCAGAATGTCATCCTGAGAAGAAAGAAAAGAAAACACCCACCAGTATCTTGCCGGAAAATTAACTTATGCTACAGTATATTGCATGATTACATAATTGTCGCACGATGTGTCCAAACTCCGCTTCCAGAGTCCTACTTACTATACCTGTATATGTTGTTTACTAATTCCCCTAATTTCTATATTAGGGTGTATGTGACATGTATCTACTTGTGTCCACCCATCTTATCCTGTTAGCCTCAGCATAGTCATTCCCCCCTTACATCTGTCAAAACTCCCGTACAGAGTTGGAACACCTCGGCGTCTGGCCACACCACTGCAATAGCAGATTGTTAAGTCATACATGTAGACAAGGTTATTATAACTCAATATAAAACTATAAAATATGTTTGTGGTAATAATCGCTTAGCTTTCCATCCCAGGAGTGGCTCCTACATGGTGCTAGAAACAGAAACTCTTTTCTAGTCTGGTTACAACCTTTCCTCACTCAACTGGCAACTCCGCTGTCACACCCATGGACTCACGTTTTTGGTTTTCATGTTCTAGGTTATGTTTGTGTCACTCCATGTTTAGTTTTGCCTTAGTTTTCCCTTCACTTCCCTCACCCAGGTAATTAGTTTATTCCCCTCACCTGTCCATTGTCTTCAGCTGCACTCACTCCCCAATCACTCTCACTCCCTATTTAGTTTCCAGTCTCCCCTGTCTGTTTGTTGGTTCCTTATCCTATGTCAGCTTGTAATCCATGCCACGATTCCCACGTTTTCATCAAAGCTAAGTATTTATTCCATGCCATGTCCTTGTTCTTTTGTTTATAGCTCCGTTTTTCTCCGGCTCTGCCCCGTTTTATGTTGTTACTTTGCTTTTTGTTAATAAATCTACCTTTACTTTTTGAAAGTCCGCATCCGTGTCCTCCCTACACCACACCCTGACAGAAGGAACCAACCAAAAATGGACGCGGCGGACAAAGGCGCTTTTTGGAGACTGGTCACAAAATTCTGGTGCTGCTTGGCCCGGGACAGCACCTCCTGGCAACATCTGAACGAGGCTAATGATTTAGTGGACTTCTTTTTACAGAAACAGGTCCTCCAGCATTTGCCGGAGGTGTCGGACATCTGGGCTGAGGTCATGAGCGTGCGGCGCGCAGCAACCCTGGACATTTTTGGTTTGGAGCCACACCAGGTAGCCGCGCTGTACAGCTGCCCCTCAGCTTCGCAGTCCCAGGACCCAGCAGCAGCCACAGTCACCAGAGACCCAGCCGTTCCAGAGCTGGCCCCGGCCCCAGCCGTTCCAGAGCTGGCCCCGGCCCCAGCCGTTCCAGAGCTGGCCCCGGCCCCAGCCGTTCCAGAGCTGGCCCCGGCCCCAGCCGTTCCAGAGCTGGCCCCGGCCCCAGCCGTTCCAGAGCTGGCCCCGGCCCCAGCCGTTCCAGAGCTGGCCCCGGCCCCAGCCGTTCCAGAGCTGGCCCCGGCCCCAGCCGTTCCAGAGCTGGCCCCGGCCCCAGCCGTTCCAGAGGCTTTAGGGCCTGACCACGAGGCTTTAGGGCCTGACCACGACCACGAGGCCTCCGGGCCTGACCAAGAGGCTTTAGGGCCTGACCACGAGGCTTTAGGGCCTGACCACGACCACGAGGCTTTAGGGCCTGACCACGAGGCCTCCGGGCCTGACCACGAGGCTTTAGGGCCTGACCACGACCACGAGGCCTCCGGGCCTGACCAAGAGGCCTCCGGGCCTGACCACGAGGCTTTAGGGCCTGACCACGACCACGAGGCCTCCGGGCCTGACCAAGAGGCCTCCGGGCCTGACCAAGAGGCCTCCGGGCCTGACCACGAGGCTTTAGGGCCTGACCACGACCACGAGGCCTCCGGGCCTGACCACGAGGCTTTAGGGCCTGACCAAGAGGCCTCCGGGCCTGACCACGAGGCTTTAGGGCCTGACCACGACCACGAGGCCTCCGGGCCTGACCAAGAGGCCTCCGGGCCTGACCAAGACAACGAGGCCTCCGGGCCTGACCACGAGGCCTCCGGGCCTGACCACGAGGCCTCCAGGCCTGACCACGAGGCTTTAGGGCCTGACCACGAGGCCTCCGGGCCTGACCACGAGGCCTCCGGGCCTGACCACGAGGCCTCCGGGCCTGACCAAGAGGCTTTAGGGCCTGACCACGAGGCTTTAGGGCCTGACCACGAGGCTTTAGGGCCTGACCACGACCACGAGGCCTCCGGGCCTGACCAAGAGGCCACAGGGCCTGACCAAGAGGCCACAGGGCCTGACCAAGAGGCTTTAGGGCCTGACCACGAGGCTTTAGGGCCTGACCAAGAGGCTTTAGGGCCTGACCACGAGGCTTTAGGGCCTGACCACGAGGCTTTAGGGCCTGACCACGACCACGAGGCCTCCGGGCCTGACCAAGAGGCCACAGGGCCTGACCAAGAGGCCACAGGGCCTGACCAAGAGGCTTTAGGGCCTGACCACGAGGCCTCCGGGCCTGACCCCCAGACTTTGGGGATGTCTGGGATCCATCCCTTAAAGGGGGGGCTCCCCCCCGTCGGAGGTCCGTCCGACCTTGGGACGGTCCGCCGGATCACCGCCGGCTGCCACGTCATCGGGCGTCCGCCGGATCACCGCCGGCTGCCACGTCATCGGGCGTCCGCCAGATCACCGCCGGCTGCCACGTCATCGGGGGTCCGGGCGTCCGCCGGATCACCGCCTCCTGCTGCCACGCCAGGGGATGTCTGGCCGCCCGCCAGACCACCGCCTCCTGCTGCCACGCCACGGGATGTCTGGCCGCCCGCCAGACCACCCCCGTCTCCTGCCGTCACGCCGACGGAAGTCTGGGCGTCCGCCAGACCACCACCGTCTCCTGCCGTCACGCCGACGGAAGTCTGGGCGTCCGCCAGACCACCACCGTCTCCTGCCGCCACGCCGACGGAAGTCTGGGCGTCCGCCAGACCATTGCCTCCTGCTGCCCGAAGCCGGTACCACACACCCGTTTCTGGTCCCCGGCCTGACCGGCTTCGAGCCCCTCCCTCCCACCCTCGGATTTCTTAAGGGGTTGTCTGGGATCCACCCCTTGAGGGGGGGGCTCTGTCACACCCATGGACTCACGTTTTTGGTTTTCATGTTCTAGGTTATGTTTGTGTCACTCCATGTTTAGTTTTCCCTTCACTTCCCTCCCCCAGGTAATTAGTTTATTCCCCTCACCTGTCCATTGTCTTCAGCTGCACTCACTCCCCAATCACTCTCACTCCCTATTTAGTTTCCGGTCTCCCCTGTCTGTTTGTTGGTTCCTTATCCTATGTCAGCTTGTAATCCATGCCACGATTCCCACGTTTTCATCAAAGCTAAGTATTTATTCCATGCCATGTCCTTGTTCTTTTGTTTTGTTTATAGCTCCGTTTTTCTCCGGCTCTGCCCCGTTTTATGTTGTTACTTTGCTTTTTGTTAATAAATCTACCTTTACTTTTTGAAAGTCCGCATCCGTGTCCTCCCTACACCACACCCTGACATCCGCAATGAGCACATTTATTAGGAACACGAGTTGGAGTGGATCCTGGCCAAAATAACAAACAAAACAGGTCTATCTTGAATATGGTTGACTTTCCTGACAAAATAATGCAAACCAAAAATACAGTCATCTTACCTCCCTCGGGTAATATAAACAGGAGAAAACTGGGTTAACAAAATGGCCGTCCACTCCTACTGCATGATTGTCTTAGTTGTATCTTTAAAGTGGATACATATCCATGATATCATCCTCTGCTTGCACCTCTTCCGTGTCTTCATTCCACCTTCCCCTTGCCAATAATGGCTTTTGTGCTCGGTTCTCCTCTTTTTCCTGTTCGCCGAACTGTCAATGGGGTGAATCTCCTCAGCTGGTGGTTCTTGTTGGATTGTAACGACCCCGTATGGCAATTTTAGACTAGCCCTAAAACAACAACCTGTCCATCCATATGGTAAAAATAGATATACTTTATTCCCACACACCCACCATATGTCTTTTAACGGTTCCAATGGTCACATTTACAGTGATTAGTTCATGCTTAACCCACAGGGTCCTACTCTCTCGTTTATCCGGGGCATGGAAAGTTACCCTCGTCTGGCCTTCAATGTTGTTGTTTGCTTCTCTTCTGACTTGCATCTTATAGCTAGCGCACTCTGATATTCCTACGAACATCCCTTCAGCACCGTGAGTGTCGTTTGAACAAAAACAGACTTTGGCCTTAACGGCCACTACTTCCATTGGATCAGGCCGTGCTGCTGCCCCCTTCTCCTGTTGATCTTGTAAATTAAGATATGGCAAGTCACTTAACCCTGTACATTCCTTTTTGGGTGTAAATAGATGTTTTGACAGAGCCAACCACCTATCCGTTGGTGCTTGTTGATTATATAACAACCAAGATAACACATACTCCTGACACAAGGGACTAAGTGGCTCAGGTATTGTTTCCAGAATTGACGGCCATGTGTTTGGTGCTGGAACCTTTACAAAGCAGGGGCAGTTATCAAGTGTAGCTCGCCGTACGGAATGAGTCAGTTGTTGGAACCACATGTTCTTATTAGCCCATGGGTCAGTAATCTGCAACACCGAAGAATCAGACCCAAATGCCCTCCATTTATTTTCTCTTTTATAAATTGTCTGTTCATCCGCAGCTGCATCATTTTCTTGCTGTTCAAAATCTAGTGTCTCTTTGTCTAATTTCCTATTGACATGGTAAATGGTGTCCGATGGTACCACCTTTTTCTCCACCGCGCTTGTTGGCGGAGCAGATTTCGCCGTGGTACTCCCTATCCTATTATTGTTATTGGAGGTGGTGTTCATTTTCGCTACAGTCCCCCGAGCAATACCAGTGGTTGCCGGTTCTATTATTTCCCCTTTGGATGTGTGTACGAGTGGAGGGAGTTGTGTTGAGACAGGTGTTGCTTCAGGAATTATCGTTTCCGCCCCTCCATTTCTTAACCTTAACCTCACATATTTGACTTCAGGTTCAGCTCTTTTACACCCTTCTTTCCCCTGGGTTGGGGACCCAAAATATATACACATATACATTCCTTGATCCCTTTTTTGAACATGACGCACAAAAAGACTACAGTCTCCTTCTTGTTTCACCCTCCTTGCCTCATTAACCAGTACATACTTTGGTGGTGCGTTGATGGTGGCATTTGAGTAGGTTATCAGTTTTCCGTAGTTGTCTTTCCACTGTGGTAGATGGGGTCCTCCCACGTCCACCACTTTGCACTCGCATGGAAGCAGGGCCGACTGACCCTCGGTCACTATTACCTTAATCGCCGTATCTCTCGGGTTTGGTCTTTCTGCGGCCGGACTTCGGCTGACTCTGTGTCACTTCTCGAAGCGTCATTGTTGTTCTCTTTGATCTTTGTTGGATTGCTTTCTGGAGAAGAGGCCCCCGTTGTCTCTGGCACGTGTTGCAAATCGATGACCCCAAATTTTTGTATTGGTGGGCCCCGGTTGGTGTCATCATGAACAGGTACAGCAGGATCATAGCTGTTTGCAACATTATCAGTCTCCTCTCTTGGACCTTGATCTTGAGCATTCTTGGGTGTTTTGAATCTGTCCGTGCTCCCTCCGTTGGACCTTTTGTCCTGTGTACCTTTAGTTTGAGTCTCTTCTTCTTTTGCTGCCTTGACACAGTGTGACAGGTGGTACCACGTGGGAGACCCTTTTACTTGGACCGCTGTCCCTGTGCTGCGCACAACTTCAAATGGTCCTTCCCGGCGTGCGTTAAACCACTTTCTCCTAAAGACCTTTACGAACACTTTGTCCCCTGGCTGCAAAATGTCTCTCTTTTGCTCCGCAAGCTTCTCCTGCTCGTGGTCCTGTTTTTGCCTGTCAATGACATACGTGGATATGTTCCTATGTAACCATATACTTAATGTACTGTATGTCATCATTTCATCTTCCAACAGAGACAAACTTGGACCTTTCCCGTTTGTTCGCAACAAGGGCGTGGGCATTCGTCTGCCCGTCACCAATTCATGTGGTGTCATTTGCAAATCACGAAGTGCGCCTGAACGGCATGCCATTAGAGCAAGTGGAAGCGCTGCCCCCCAATTCAGTCCCGTATGTTGACAGATTTTTACAAGACGGTTTTCCAACACGCCGTTCATTTTCTCACACATGCCTTGGCTCTGTGGATGATAAACCGCTCCAAGACGTTGCTTGATTCCTAGTTTCTGTAAGATCAGTTCTACAGTTCTATCAACAATTTCTCGCCCGTTATCTGATGATATTCTATCTGGAAGCCCCCATCTGGGTATGACTTCACGACACAGGAACTTAGCAACAGATTGAGCGTCTTTTCGCCCAGTTGGGCAGGCCTCTGACCATCGTGAGAACCTGTCCACTACCACCAACATACCTTTTGCCGTCCACTGGTTTTATCATGTCAACGAAATCCATTACTAACTCCGCATAGGGCCTTTTGGAGTCGGAATGTGCCCTGGAGGAACCGTCATACCTCTCCTAACATTATTTTTCAAACAAATGGCACATCTTCCGATGACGTGATCCGCCTGTTCGAGCAAGTACGGTGCCCAAAAACCCCGTACTCTTGTGTGATCTTTCTCTTAACTTCCCCCCTTGCAACATGGGCTTGCCCGTGTGCTTCCTGAATGAGCCAATCTAACAAGTCAGGGGCGCCACCATCAAACCCTCATGGTTTCTCCAAAGACCCATAGGGTCTTGACTGGCAACCCTCTTAGCCCAACGCTGCTTGTCCATCGTACACGCTGCTTCCTGCATTAAATTCACATCTTTAAGTGTGATTTTGTCATCTAGGTCTAGCTTTTTCAACGACAAAATCCGTTCCGTTTGCTTTACCATTGTGTAGCCGGCTACCAACTCACTGCCTATCTAATAGCAGGATCCATTTAAAGCCTGCTGATGGTTTACAAATCCCAGAACGGTTTAGGGTCAAAATACATCTGTGATATGTTCAGAGAATATAACCTATCAGAGTTCTTACATCCAAGGACTCAGGTTAGCTGGTCCAGTCCAGAGTCCAGACTAAACATGGAGAAGCAGCATTTAGCTGTTACGCTGCAAACAAGTGGAACAAACTGCTAGTGGAGATTAAACTTTCCCCAGATGGAGACATTTTTAAATCCAGGTTAAAAACATTTATTTTCTCATGTGTCTATGCATGAAATCTGCACGCAATCTTTGAACTTATCTGGACTGTTGCTTGTTTCTAAATTAATTTAAATGATTTTATTTGTTTCTCTTTATATTCTTTTTTGCATTTTAAATGCTTCTTCCACTCCCTGCTGCAATGCTTTTATTCTGTGTAAAGCACCCTAAATTGTTTGTACATAAAATGTGCTATATAAATAAATTTGATTTAATTTGATTTAATTATATAACTGGGCCGTACAGTGATCTACCCTGTGCTTGGTCACAAAGCTATTTATCTGTGGTAAACCATCCTTCAGAAAGGCATTCTTCAATTGTTTTCAACAATTTTGTGTCTCCTTCCGCACTGGGATTTCCTTAAAAACCAAACTTCTTTTCCCATCTCGTCTGAGTGGCCTATTTAATATTATCAGTGTCCCGTTAAAACATGTATTTGACCTTCACATCTCTATTCCTATTTTCTTCTAAACAAGCCTTCCTCATTTTATGTCCCTTTAATAGCCACCAAGTTTGAATGGAGTACACTTGAGCAACTGATCAGATCAGCGGAACACTGTTTTTTGTTGACTTCGTTATGTTTCCCCCAGTCTGTTGTTTCACTGAGACACTACTGGATAATTACAACCCAAACCAGTTTATGCACAGATCACCTTCCTGTACATACATACAAACAAACGAACAAACTATTATTTTTCTCAATTTCTCATCTCTGTTTTAACGTACATACCGTCATTTATCTCTGTAGTTTTCTCACACTGACTATGGACTCCTTAACATTTTAACTCACGTTTTTGCAGATCTCAGTTAAATAGTACACATTAATATTGAACTTTACTGGGTGAGCAGGTCTTTGTTGCCTTCAGTGGCCTATATGTGAACCTCTATGTCTATGTATGAATATCTTTCTTATATTTCTTGGTATTGTTCTGTGTGTGTGAGGCCTAAACCCAATTTCTATGAGGCACCCGCAGTGTCACGGGAGCAGTGGTGGTACTCTGTTCCGCATCGTCTTCATTTTTGTTAATCCATGCTTCATACCATAAAATTGGAAATACTATAATAAAGGTAATGATAAACAATACACAGGTAGTTCCTCTTAACCCACAAAATCCTGGTAATCTGAATGGATGCCACGGCCGATGTCTGTCCATTTTCCTGTCTTATTTTAGCCGCACCCTATGTTCTCGTTTTAGCCGTTGTTTTCTTCACTGAGGTTGAGATGAACCTCTCCTGTTGAGAAAGTTCCCCTTTGTAGTCAGACTTATGCTTCAGAGAACGGTGGTGGGTAACTAATCTTTCCCTTTTTCTGAAGGTCGTGGTCTTACTAGTTTACAGTGTGATAAGTGAATCCAGGAAGTCCTTTCTACTTTTTCAGCTGCTGTGGGTGTTGTACGTAGTACCTGACATGGACCTTTCCCCCTTTGGACTGGGCCAGTTCTTCGTCCATTTTTCTTTATTGGTTTGATGAGGATCCAGTCTCCGGGTTTTACTGTCTTCAGAGATTTCTCCACAGGTTCACCTGGAACAGAATTGACAGAAGAGATCTCTCTCTCCTTGTTAACATTTTAACCATGTATTCTGCAACGGTTTCTTCTTTCTCTTCATCGTGTTTGGTGAATGGTTTCCACTGTGGGAGTACAAATGGTCATACATTATCTCAAATGGCATTAATCTTGCGATAATTGAAATGATATGCATGTTTAGTGTCGTGTCTGTGGTGTTTTGACACCTTTTTAGTTTTCTGTTTAGTTCTTAGTTTTAACCGTTTCTTAGTTTTGTTAAGGTTTAGGTTCAGGTTTCGTATTTAGTTTTGTCATGTCGTGCCACCTTTCCTTAGTCCTTCTCCTGTCCTGCCATCAACTGCACTCAATCACTAATCCCCTCCACAGTATTTAGTCTCCCGGTTTATTCATGTTCACTGCCAAATCCTCACTAGTCACTGGTCACTGAAATTAAGTACCCCTCTTGTGTTCAGTCATAGTCATAGTCCTGTTTTGTTTAACCTTAGTTATGTTTTGTTTTTGTTACTGTTTGGTTTTTGATATCCGGCCCAGCTGCGCTTTTTCCTCGAAACCTTTTTGATAATAAACCAAGTTTAGTTTTTGAAAGAATTCTGTACCCGCATGCTTCCTCGCATCTGCCCTATCTGACCTTTAGGACTACTAGTGGTAAACAGTGAAACCATTTTCCTGTTTCTTCTATGATTGTTCTTCAGTCTTGACATAACTATTCCCTTGTGTTTTTCCAGTCATCCTGCTGACTGATATGGTGATATGTCTAGTGGTTTCTAAGGTATATTTTTAAGTTCTTTAGCATCAGGGAGACGACATTGTTTACTAAGTATGTTCCATTATCACTGTAGGTTTTTTCCATAATCCCCAATCTAGGAAATATTTATTTTCCCTGTGCCTTTGCTACTGAGAGTCCATCTGTTTCTGCACATGGAAATACTTCAACCCATTTGGTAAACACAATTATTATCACTTGGCAGAATTGTTTCTCTTCCCATTTAGTTAATTCAATGGAATTCATACAAATGTGATGAAAAGGGTTCTCTAGCTTTAAGGAATTATCCTCATATTGTCACTTGAGTGCCCTGTGGCTTCTGTTTTGCCTATTTTTGACCTGTTAGACACAAATTTATTTACTTATTTATTATTTATTAAATACTTAGTAAACCCATATGTTGTAAAAACCTTGTTTCTTATTGTTACTATCCCCCCTGTTGAGGCATGACCTAGTCCATGACTCAATACTGCACCATGATTTAAACAAGCTTGTTACGTGTCCAGCACATCTATAAATTGCTACTTCAGCTAACCGCTGAATAGCATCCAATAATGCTACAATCAATTCTTTATGACGTATAGATTCACCTGTGGATGTCCTCATACATCTATTTTTCCCTTGCTGTGTCAACCCGCATACTTTTGAGGGAGCATATTGATTGCTAATGTAAATGTTAACAACCTTTTTGTTCTCCAACTTACTAACTTTAGTTACAACTACCAATTCAGCTATTTGATTAGAACAATTGTTTGGCTGTGGTCGTTTTAAGAGAACTTCAGCTTCTGTTACGACAGCAATTTTTGTAATATTTGTGTCATCAGGGTTCTTCCTATGTGACCTGTCGACAAGCATATTTATTCCTGCATTTTCATAATGTATGGCATTCAAGTCTGGCCTGGGTAAGACACTTATAGTAATTTCTGATATACAATCCTGATGCTCTCCATCTCGTTGGGCAGGCAGCTGTGAGGATGGAACAAGTGAAGTCCATCTCTCTACCACGAGGTGTGGCTGTGAAAGAACAACAGTTATGCAGGAGAGATGTCTGGAAGGAGACAAATAAAATGTTTTGTTGAGTAACAATATCACAGTCACTTTATGAGGTACCTTAATCATTAATGCGTGAAGTAGCCTTATAGTTTCTGATGCCATAGATGCTACTACTTGAACACACAGCAGCAGTGTTCAGGCCACTGATTTAAAAAAAAATATGATCTCGTCACTTTTCCCCCCTCCAGTGGAAGCTGGCCTTTGACAGCAATTCAGCTGGAGGTCTTTCATTAGGAGGTTTTCACTCCCCCGTGCACGGTTTCAGCACCGACCCTGGGGGGCGGAAAGAGCGCCGAGATCTGTTTAGTAGGACCTAGTTGTTAAGAAAGTTGTTCTTTTAATGAGACTCACTCTGTTAAAACAAACACACAGCAACAAGCACAGACATGTGTGTGTGCATGTATGTGGGCATAGGAGTGTAAGTGCTCGTGTGTATGTGTATGTATGTTGATGTTTTAAAGACTCTGTGGATAAATCACACTGGCCTTATATGGCTCGGGCGCAGCTTCTCTGTCTGCTTGGACCCTCCCACACACTCGAGGGATCACAGAAACATCCCAAATCCATGAAACATAGTACAAGATAAGATTCACCTCAAATAAGATTAACTCTCACCATTCCTATCCATTCTGTGTATTCTAAGAATCTAAATCTAAATCTTTTTTTTTTTTTTTTTTTTTCCGTTTTCCTCCGAAACACTCGTTGTTCTGGTATGAGCCTCAGCCGATCCTAGATCAGATTATGTGCTTAACTCGGATATTAAGGTTGTGCATTTCTTAATTTTCTCCGTTGGTATTGATTAAACAGCCGATTAACTAAAAATGAATGTCTTTCAATATATTTGGGTTCTAACTCCAGCGCTTCTTTTCCAAACTCGAATATGCGCGTAACCAGCTTTCTCTCAACCCCCACCTTTTTTCATTCTCCCTTGTTTTGCCGTGAACGCGCACACAGGTCGCTTCAGCGCACACCCATTCTGTCTTGGTCCTTTATCGACTTATATGGAGGGTCCTGAGTTTTGGGTGTTGGCCCTCCTTTGGCTCTCATGTACATTCGGTGAGAAAAACAAGAACCCCACTTGTAACATTTAATTCCTTGAAACAGAGCACATGTTAAATGTATTCACTTTCCCATTAAATAAGCATGAACCCCACCATCATTACCACGATTTCCGAACTCTGACAATCCCCCTCTTTTTGTTATCTGGAGTAACGCTCTCCACCTCTCCCGCTCTAAGCCAAAATCCACTTTTGCAAACACTTATTATTTTTCTCTCTTTCGCCGTGAACGCGCACCCAGAGGCTGCTTCCCCACACTTTTTTTTTTTTTTTTTTAATCAGAATACGTGCACACTGATCGTCTCATTAGATGGACAGATCTTATCAGACACACAAGAACTCACAATATGACAGTTATTGTCCTGTTTTCAGCAATCACACACCCATGCTATCCCCACAAACCACGCGAAGACACGCGCGTGCCCATGTACTCGCATCTCACCATCCGTCAGTTCATCCATCATCAATAGGAACACTCCACCCAAGCACGCCGGTATAGTATGAAAGTTAGTGGATAGCTACCAACAGACATACACAGACAACATATACACATATAACATTTAAACCAAAGACTTCACAACTCATTTGAACCAAACAGCCAGACAACAGAAAACATTTACCCCCAAGCCGGCATATTTTCTCTCTCTATTTTCTCTGTGCGCGCACCCGCGTATGTCGACAGCTGTTTAATATTTTAATAATTGTAGCGTGCACTGGGCCACGCCCGATCTCATTTTACCGACAAAAGTTCCTGATCACTTAATGCCACAGTCAGGTCACCCGACCTGTAAATAACAACAACTTCTTCTTAGCGCTTGACGTGTCTTTCAACGACACCCGTTTCACAACTTCAGCGCGCCCAGCGATTACGCGCATTAATCATTTTACCGAAACCATATATTGGCTCCAAGACCAAAAAGAGCGTCTGTGGTTTCCTCTCAGCAAATGTACATCCTGGCTGACGTTTTGACACTGCACATGTTATGATGCATTATTGACGAAACCAACAAAAGCACTGTGACTCAGAAGGCCTGCAGTGGAGAGCGCGCGTCCGCGATTCCCCACCACACTGACCCACTACACTCTGTATCACTTAAAACTCGTTTACCGAAGCAGTTTAATTAATAAACAAACTCCACTGTCCGAATACAACGAACATCGAGCCACATTTCCCGCCGGACGACAACCGGCTTATCCCATGGCGGCGACGCGGGGCGGGCCTATGTTAGTCGGCTCAAAATCCATTGTTATTATACACACACTTTTCAATAACAGCCTCTCTCCGGCCTGTTAAAATTCACTTCATCAACTTCAGTACTTATAACAACCTCAACAATTTAGACAGATTCTTCCCCACTCACTGATAACCGTAGGCGACCTCTCCACCCCGGACAGGCTCTAAAAGCATGCCCTTTCTGCAAAACAGTTTTCCCCCAGTCCACAGTGCAGCTAAGCGGCCCCCATGAGAAGATGACAAGCTCACCTATTATTTCTTAGCCGGCCTCACGACGACAGCAGCCCCACTGAGGACAGGCGGAACCCAGATGCTGGAGCAAAGACTTCTGTGTTCGTGACGCCAAATGTAGTAAATTCTGAGAGGTCGTCTTCAAAAACCGGTGTAAAAAATGAGTGAAGAAAGCTGCTGAAACGGACGAAGTCGAACAAAAGAAATCTTTATTTCTGTCATCAGGTCCGTCTCAGTTACAGAAAATGCATTTCCCGGGAGAGCCTGTGGTCAAATGTGAAAACTCTCTGCCTGGGGAGAGAAAGTCCCTTACTTTTAAAGAAGATTCAAGGCCACTGGTCCAGGCGTAAAGCCAAGAGATATGGTCTGACTGTACGGTCCCATATCAAATCTACCTTATTTGGGTAAAACTATTTAAGAGTTTGTTTTTCAGTGTATCTCAGTGTCTTGCACGGAGACGCGCGGAGGCGTCTTGAAATTAACCAGCTGTGGACTCATTAAACTCTGGTTCGTCCATTTTGTCTGTGGACTCAATGAACTCAGTTCAGATTTCCTCATGTGCCTTTAGGCCCCATTTTGCCTGTGGGTCCATACACCTCATTGGAGTAAAATCATTGACAGCAGAGATAAAGAGGAAGACGAGCTTTCCTTACGGTGTGGGGTCAGCCACATGTGTTGCAAGACAACACACTGTGAGGTATCTTTGGGGCGTAAGTGAGCTGGATACCCAGGGAGTAGAAGGTTTAAAGCGATCCTGTTCTAAAGCAGTGGGAGAAGTGAGAGACTAAAACCAGCGTGCCGAGCTAGCCAGGAGTTGAACATAGAATCTTCTGATCCGTAGTCAGACTGGTTATCCATTGCGCCACTAGCCCTTAGCAAATCTGATAGAGAGTGGAACAGTCTTTCGTAAAACAGCATATTCCAAAAGCTTTGAAAGGATTGACGGAGTTGGCCAAAAGAGCCTCTGTATACAAAAGCTTGGCACATCCTTCGAGCCGGAATTGAACCAGCGACCTAAGGATAACTGTTGTTGGGCACCTACAGTCCTCCGCTCTACCAACTGAGCTATCGAAGGGAGCAAAGCTGACATCCTTTTCATGAATCCTGTATGAATGCATGTAACCAGGCTTAAGATGCGTATCATGGGACACCTGCAGTTCTCTGCTGTACCAAATGAGTTATGGAAGGGAGCCAGGGGCTTGGGCCTGTTTATCAGTTAAATAAACACAAAAAGTGATGAGAAACCATCAGTTTCAGATGCGTTTCAGATCAAATCAGCCTCAGTTTCTATCATGCATTTAGTCGTTACAGAAACATATCTGGCATCTATCTGGGAAAGTCTCCACATCGTCCAACACAGAGGTTGATCCTCAATATACCCTCACATTGTCCAGCGCAAAAGTCCAGCCTTTTTGTTTGGTTCTTTTTTTGTCAGGTCTATCCATCCATTCATTTGGCACACAATTTTCATCTTCTGTTGTTAGGATGTTTATACTTTGGGTGTGGCGGTGTGTGAAAACCCTCCCTTTAGAAGAGCTAAAAAACACAGAACATATGCGGCCTTGGCGACTCATTAAAAAGGCACTATTTCTCATTGGGGCCTGTTTGATACTTTGACCCCTTTTATGCTCTTTAAATGGGCAGACCTTCTGCATTTGTGCTGTTTGATTCTTTCAGACCTTTGATACAGGACAGGGGCCTGTAGACAAAATAATTTTTTTTAAAGTTTAAGAAATCTAAGTTGAAAGTGGGATCTTTTTTCAGCAATGTAAACAAATTCGGTCGGGGGGTTGCCGTGACCCGGATTCGAACCAGGGTTGCTGCGACCACAACGCAGAGTACTAACCACTATACGATCACGGCCGGTTGTGGGTTTTTGTCGTGTGTGGCTTTGATGTGATCCGAAACACCTTCGTATCCCAAGGATAGCATATGTAGCTCTGCGGCATGTGGCTGGCAGGCATATTTTTTTTTTGTGTTTGTAGCAAAATCATTGACAGCAGAGATAAAGAGGAAGACGGGCTTTCCTTAAGGTGGGGGATCAGCCACATGTGTTGCAAGACGACACACTGTGAGGTATCTTTGGGGCGTAAGTGAGCTGGGATACCCAGGGAGTAGAAGGTTTAAAGCGATCCTGTTCTAAAGCAGTGGGAGAAGTGAGAGACTAAAACCAGCGTGTCGATCTAGCCAGGAGTTGAACCTAGAATCTTCTGATCCGTAGTCAGACGCGTTATCCATTACGCCACTAGCCCTTAGCAAATTCGATAGAGAGTGGAACAGTCTTTCGTAAAACAGCATATTCCAAAAGCTTTGAAAGGATTGACGGAGTTGGCCAAAAGAGCCTCTGTATACAAAACCTTGGCACATCCTTCGAGCCGGAATTGAACCAGCGACCTAAGGATAACTGTTGTTGGGCACCTACAGTCCTCCACTCTACCAACTGAGCTATCGAAGGGAGCAAAGCCAGCATCCTTTTCATGAATCCTGTATGAATGCATGTAACCAGGCTTAAGATGCGTATCATGGGACACCTGCAGTTCTCTGCTGTACCAAATGAGTTATGGAAGGGAGCCAGGCGCTTTGGCCTGTTTATCAGTTAAATAAACACAAAAAGTGATGAGAAACCATCAGTTTCAGATGCGTTTCAGATCAAATCAGCCTCAGTTTCTATCATGCATTTAGTCGTTACAACAACATATCTGGCATCTATCTGGGAAAGTCTCCACATCGTCCAACACAGATGTTGATCCTCAATATACCCTCACATTGTCCAGCGCAAAAGTCCAGCCATTTTGTTTGGTTCTTTTTTTGTCAGGTCTATCCATCCATTCATTTGGCACACAATTTTCATCTTCTGTTGTTAGGATGTTTATACTTTGGGTGTGGCGGTGTGTGAAAACCCTCCCTTTAGAAGAGCTAAAAAACACAGAACATATGCGGCCTTGGCGACTCATTAAAAAGGCACTATTTCTCATTGGGGCCTGTTTGATACTTTGACCCCTTTTATGCTCTTTAAATGGGCAGACCTTCTGCATTTGTGCTGTTTGATTCTTTCAGACCTTTGATACGGGACAGGGGCCTGTAGACAAAATTATTTTTTTAAAAGTTTAAGAAATCTAAGTTGAAAGTGGGATCTTTTTTCAGCGATGCAAACAAATTCGGCGGGGGGGTTGCCGTGACCTGGATTCGAACCGGGGTTGCGGCGACCACAACGCAGAGCACTAACCACTATACTATCACGGCCGGTTGTGGGTTTTTGTCGTGTGTGGCTTTGATGTGATCCGAAACACCTTCGTATCCCAAGGATAGCATATGTAGCTCTGCGGCATGTGGCTGGCAGGCATGTTTTTTTTTTTTGTGTTTGGAGCAAAATCATTGACAGCAGAGATAAAGAGGAAGACGAGCTTTCCTTACGGTGTGGGGTCAGCCACATGTGTTGCAAGACGACACACTGTGAGGTATCTTTGGGGCGTAAGTGAGCTGGGATACCCAGGGAGTAGAAGGTTTAAAGCGATCCTGTTCTAAAGCAGTGGGAGAAGTGAGAGACTAAAACCAGCGTGCCGAGCTAGCCAGGAGTTGAACCTAGAATCTTCTGATCCGTAGTCAGAGCATGTGAACGGAGCGGAGCGTGGAGCGGACGGTGGAGCGGAGCGGTGAAATATGGTGAGAGCGGAGAGCGGTTTTCAATTCAAAAGCCGGAGCGAGGATTTCGCTCCGCTCCAGTTCGCTCCGATGCGCTCACAACGTCAATTAAAAATGTCGGATTATAAAATTTGTAAAATAACATTTTTGATTTAATGTAGTCTAGTGTAATAAATTAATAATTAAATAGGAAACGCGGGGCAACATGAATGGAGCGAGATGGTACGCGGGCCTTGTCACCCGTAGTAAATGAGGAAATGAGCAATTCAAGTCGAGGGCGCAACGGTGTGTTCTATGTGTGGCGGAGCTAGCATTAGTTGCAGAGAGAGTGCGGATAATAAACAGGGAAACGCCCGAACTGTAGGGCCTACAAACGCTATCGAGCGTGGATTGTGTATTTCGTCTGGAGTTTTGGGACACGGGAACGCTCGGAACAGGTCAGGTACCGTGAAGACATATTCCCCTTTCTGATTGTCTGAATTAAGCTGACTGCTCAGGTGCTAGTTCTAACCGTGACCCTCGTTTCCTCTGCTTTGCTTCCGTTTCTGCTGATGCTCTCGCGGCCACACACACACATACGCACACACACGCACGCCTCTCCCTCCTCCTGCCTAGCCCAGCCTGGGCTCTCTCTTTGCTGTGTCGTGTGATGCATATTTAAGCTGAGTAATCTGGTGGGCTTCGTCCTGACGTGGTAGTTTTCTACCTGGCGCCCAACATTTTCTAAACATTATTTTTTGCACGTCAGAGTGGCGATAATTTAACAGCCAGGTAAATAAGACAATACACCGGTCACATCATTAAATCAAATGCCGTGTGTCCCAGGGCCCTGTCATAATTACATGAAGTAAAATGTCAGAAAATTCCTTCTCCTGAAAATTTGGAGCGAGCGTGGAGCGATTTCGCCTGAGCAGCAGGAAAATTAAGGTGAGCGCGGAGCGAGTTTTGAGCGGAGCGTCCTGGCGCAACTTTGAGTGGGGAGCGAATGAGCGAACATCCTCCTGAGCGGGGAGCGGGAATTGCGTTGCGCTCCGCTCCGTTCACATAATCTGTCCGTAGTCAGACGCGTTATCCATTGCGCCACTAGCCCTTAGCAAATCTGATAGAGAGTGGAACAGTCTTTCGTAAAACAGCATATTCCAAAAGCTTTGAAAGGATTGACGGAGTTGGCCAAAAGAGCCTATTTATACAAAAGCTTGGCACATCCTTCGAGCCGGAATTGAACCAGCGACCTAAGGATAACTGCTGTTGGGCACCTACAGTCCTCCGCTCTACCAACTGAGCTATCGAAGGGACCAAAGCCAACATGCTTTTCATGAATCCTGTATGAATGCATGTAACCAGGCTTAAGATGCGTATCATGGGACACCTGCAGTTCTCTGCTGTACCAAATGAGTTATGGAAGGGAGCCAGGGGCTTGGGCCTGTTTATCAGTTAAATAAACACAAAAAGTGATGAGAAACCATCAGTTTCAGATGCGTTTCAGATCAAATCAGCCTCAGTTTCTATCATGCATTTAGTCGTTACAAAAACATATCTGGCATCTATCTGGGAAAGTCTCCACATCGTCCAACACAGATGTTGATCCTCAATATACCCTCACATTGTCCAGTGCAAAAGTCCAGCCATTTTGTTTGGTTCTATTTTTGTCAGGTCTATCCACCCATTCATTTGGCACACGATTTTCATCTTCTGTTGTTAGGATGTTTATACTTTGGGTGTGGCGGTGTGTGAAAACCCTCCCTTTAGAAGAGCTAAAAAACACAGAACATATGCGGCCTTGGCGACTCATTAAAAAGGCACTATTTCTCATTGGGGCCTGTTTGATACTTTGACCCCTTTTATGCTCTTTAAATGGGCAGACCTTCTGCATTTGTGCTGTTTGATTCTTTCAGACCTTTGATACGGGACAGAGGCCTGTAGACAAAATTATTTTTTTTTAAATTTAAGAAATCTAAGTTGAAAGTGGGATCTTTTTTCAGCGATGCAAACAAATTAAGTCGGGGGGTTGCCGTGACCTGGATTCAAACCAGGGTTGCTACGACCACAACGCAGAGTACTAACCACTATACGATCACGGCCGGTTGTGGGTTTTTGTCGTGTGTGGCTTTGATGTGATCCGAAACACCTTCGTATCCCAAGGATAGCATATGGAGCTCTGCGGCATGTGGCTGGCAGGCATGATTTTTTTTGTGTGTTTGTAGCAAAATCATTGACAGCAGAGATAAAGAGGAAGACGAGCTTTCCTTACGGTGTGGGGTCAGCCACATGTGTTGCAAGACGACACACTGTGAGGTATCTTTGGGGCGTAAGTGAGCTGGGATACCCAGGGAGTAGAAGGTTTAAAGCGATCGTGTTCTAAAGCAGTGGGAGAAGTGAGAGACTGAAACCAGCGTGCCGAGCTAGCCAGGAGTTGAACCTAGAATCTTCTGATCCGTAGTCAGACGCATTATCCATTTTACCACTAGCCCTTAGCAAGTTCAATAGAGAGTGGAACAGTCTTTCGTAAAACAGCATATTCCAAAAGCTTTGAAAGGATTGACGGAGTTGGCCAAAAGAGCCTCTGTATACAAAAGCTTGGCACATCCCTCTAGCAGGAATTGAACCAGCAACCTAAGGATAACTGTTGTTGGGCACCTACAGTCCTCCGCTATACCAACTGAGTTATCGAAATGAGCAAAGACAACATACTTTTAATGAATCCTGTATGAATGCATGTAACCATGCTTAAAATGCGTATCATGGGACACCTGCAGTTCTCTGCTGTACCAAATGAGTTATGGAAGGGAGCCAGGGGCTTGGGCCTGTTTATCAGTTAAATAAACACAAAAAGTGATGAGAAACCATCAGTTTCAGATGCGTTTCAGATCAAATCAGCCCCAGTTTCTATCATGCATTTAGTCGTTACAACAACATATCTGGCATCTATCTGGGAAAGTCTCCACATCGTCCAACACAGATGTTGATCCTCAATATACCCTCACATTGTCCAGCGCAAAAGTCCAGCCATTTTGTTTGGTTCTTTTTTTGTCAGGTCTATCCATCCATTCATTTGGCACACGATTTTCATCTTCTGTTGTTAGGATGTTTATACTTTGGGTGTGGCGGTGTGTGAAAACCCTCCCTTTAGAAGAGCTAAAAAACACAGAACATATGCGGCCTTGGCGACTCATTAAAAAGGCACTATTTCTCATTGGGGCCTGTTTGATACTTTGACCCCTTTTATACTCTTTAAATGGGCAGTCCTTCTGCATTTGTGCTGTTTGATTCTTTCAGATCTTTGATACGGGACAGAGGCCTGTAGACAATTTTTTTTTTTTTAAAGTTTAAGAAATGTAAGTTGGGCACTTTTTTCAGCGATGTAAACAATTTCGGTCGGGGGGTTGCAGTGACCCGGATTAGAACAGGGGTTGCTGCGACCACAACGCAGAGTACTAACCACTATACGATCACAGCCGGTTGTGGGTTTTTGTCGTGTGTGGCTTTGATGTGATCCGAAACACCTTCGTATCCCAAGGATAGCATATGTAGCTCTGCGGCATGTGGCTGGCAGGCATGTTTTTTTTTTTTGTGTTTGGAGCAAAATCATTGACAGCAGAGATAAAGAGGAAGACGAGCTTTCCTTACGGTGTGGGGTCAGCCACATGTGTTGCAAGACAACACACTGTGAGGTATCTTTGGGGCGTAAGTGAGCTGGGATACCCAGGGAGTAGAAGGTTTAAAGCGATCCTGTTCTAAAGCAGTGGGAGAAGTGAGAGACTAAAACCATCGTGCCGAGCTAGCCAGGAGTTGAACCTAGAATCTTCTGATCCGTGGTCAGACACATTATCCATTGCGCCACTAGCCCTTAGCAAGTTAGATAGAGAGTGGAACAGTCTTTCGTAAAACAGCATATTCCAAAAGCTTTGAAAGGATTGACGGAGTTGGCCAAAAGAGCCTCTGTATACAAAAGCTTGGCACATCCTTCGAGCCGGAATTGAACCAGCGACCTAAGGATAACTGTTGTTGGGCACCTACAGTCCTCCGCTCTACCAACTGAGCTATCGAAGGGAGCAAAGCCCACATCCTTTTCATGAATCCTGTATGAATGCATGTAACCAGGCTTAAGATGCGTATCATCAGAGGGGAACCCTCAGGGCCTTCTACGCCTTCAGAGAAGGCCTTAAAAAATTCAGAACAAAAACATATTAGTATTAAATAATAATGTATGTATACATAAAAAAAACTCAATCACTCTCAATTAATTTAATACAATACATTAAATACTACATTCTCGCTAATCTATGTTCCAAAGTTAAGTTTACTGTCAAATTCACATCGGCAATGAAAGGGTCACTGTCCTGAAACATACTATCCAATCAGAATCGTCCATCTCTATCGAAGCAAGATTAACCGGCTCATTAATTGGTTAGGACTTCACGCATCTCGGGGAAGGCCAAGCTATGTGTTTTGGTTTGGAGAGTGATGGGAAAATTGACCAATCACGGTTTGATTTGAAGTGGGCGGGACAAAAAAAAAAAAGATCGTAGGCCTTCGTGAAGTCCGAAAAGCGTGCAGCCCCAGTCTAGCATTAGAGTAGGCTCTCTTGCATCCACACCCCAGTCCAGCAGGTGGCGGTAATGCACCTTTTTCGTTAAGCTGCCAACCTCCATAATAACCCAAGAAGATTGTTTTTTTTTATTTTTAAAAACACAACTTTATTTACATTTAATTACTGAAAGCCACAGCGGTAACGACAGCTCAGTCAATAAATCAGGTCAAAAAGGATGCAAATAACATTGTCAACGACAGCGAAGGCAACAAATCAATTCAAAAAGGATGCAAATCATAATTTTCCGTGAGCTACTCGGCACAAAAGCTCTTTGTAAGCCCACTGCTGTACAAAAACATCCAGGTTCCCGGTGAGCCTGTGGAAACAAAACTCCAGTTTTAACCTGGCCTTCACATGGAACTTCCACAGAGTTTCTGGGGCAAGGGTCGGCTCACCCTTCAGCTTGTCTCTGCGAGTTAAATAAATGGACAACTTAGCTTCCCCAACTAAAAAATTAAGGAGTGTACACTTTTCCTTTTGTGTTTTACAATACTTAACTCCACAAATAAAGATGGGTGCAGTAAAAAGAACATCAAACAAACCAAAAACACGAGTGAGAACACTAAAGAAACTTGTTAATCTGCTGCACTCAGTGAAAACGTGGAAGAGGGTTTCGGGCAGGTTACAGAAAGGACAGACTTTGATAACACTGGGACTAAACTTAGATAAAAAGGCGTTAGTCGCGATGGCGCCATGTAGAATTCGCCACTGGAGATCCCCTGTTCTCTTTTTCAGAGGTGGTTTGTACAGGACCCTCCATTGTGGGCTCAGCCCACCCAGCCTCCTGGTCCACACACACTCTGCCCTGTCGCACAGACCCTTCTGTTGGATGGTTTTAACACAGGACATGTACAGTGCCTTCTTATCTGCCGAGTGCAGGCTCAGCTTCACCGCACTGCAGGACGTCAGCAGAGGCCCGCTCAGCTCCGCCAACACAGGCCTCAGGTGGATGTCTGGGTACGGGTCCCTGGGGTCCGGGTCCGCCTCTCCCCTGCCGAATGCGAGGAGAAGGCCTCTCTCCTTCTCTGTCAGCCTCGCCCTCCACAGCTCCAGGCACCTCTCCACCAGGCGGAGGGAGCGCACCCCCAGAACGGAGCCCAGAGCTCGGCTGTCCGTGAGTGCTGGACCTGCAACACTCTCCAGCTGATGCAGGCAGACGACCTTTGACCTGCAGAGCGCCCCCTGCAGACCGGGCACAGCACTGCAGCAGACGTCCAGCCTGGCACCACAGATCAGAGGCTCCTGTAACAGCCAGGCCAGTGCAGAGAGTTACACTTATCACTTCTTCGAGTGTGGAACAGCGCCCAGGACTTAAAAGCACCACGATAAAAAGGAGGCAACCCACTTAACTTTAGGGAATTAAAATCAGTAAAAAACAGAACAGCATCCAGCCCCAGGTCGTTAACACGCCTGAGTATGCAGCTGGCCACGTCCCTCCACACCAGATCCTCCGGTCCAGTCAAATAACGCTGAAAGAACCGGAGTCTGAAGGTGGCTGTCTTACTGGCCAGGTGGACCAGGCCCTGGCCCCCCTCGTCTCTGGAAAAAAAAAAAAACAGACTGAGGCCCCCAATGAAACCTATCCCAGAAAAAGGTGACCATCTTGGCCTGAATCTGGGCCAGCAGTCCAGGTGGAGGGTCCAGACAGGCCAACCGGTCCCACAATAAGGAGGCCATTAGGTTATTTAAAACCAGGACCCTCCCCCTGAAGGACATTTGCGAGAGGAGCCACCGCCACTTAGCTAGCTTGCTCTCAACCTGGTCTAAAACAGCATCTTAATTCTTTTGTACAATGTCGTTCCTCCCTAAATAAACACCCAGATACTTGAAGCCGTCCCTTGTCCAGGTCAGGCTTTGGGGGAGAACAGGGAGGCCTTCGCGCCACTCGCCAACAGCCAGGGCCTCGCTCTTCCTCCAGTTCATCCTCGCAGAACACACAACAGAGAACTTAGTGATGACGGAGTCCAAAACACACATGTCCTGTTGGTCTTTAATAAAAACAACGACATCGTCGGTGTAAGCCGATAAAACTATGCTGCTGTTAAAACCAGGTAAAAACAGGCCTCGGACAGACGAACGTATCATGTGTAAGAGGGGTTCCAGGGAGAGCGCATAGAGCATCCCAGACAGGGCGCAGCCCTGCCGGACGCCTCTATGCACCCCAAAAGGAGCACACAGGCTACCGTTAACCTTCAGCACACTCTCAATGTCACTGTACAGCACCTTGATCTTGGCTACGAAACCAGCGCTGAACCCAAACCCTCTCCATGACCTTCCAGAGGAAGTCGTGTTCAACACATTCAAAAGCCTTTTCTTGATCCAGTGATTTCAATCCCGTGTTCAAGCCTAATGAACTGGAGACCTCCAAAACGTCCCGAATGAGGTAGATGTTATCTACCATAGACCTGCCGGGCACACAGTACGTGGTCCTGGTGGAGAGCCTGCTCCATGGCTCCTCTCAGCCTATTGGCTAAGACCTTGGACAGGAGCTTATAGTCGGTGCAGAGCAGAGAGACAGGACGCCGGTTCCTCACGTCCTGCAAGTTGCCTTTCTTAGGCAACAGAGTGATGACGGCTCTCCGGCACGAGACTGGCAGTGACCCAGACATCAGGCTTTCATTAAAGACATCTAAAAGATCGTGGGCAAAGATGTCCCAGAAAGCTTTATAAAACTCGGCCGTGAGCCCGTCTATGCCCGGAGCTTTCCTCCCCTGCATGCTCTGCAGAGCTGCCTGCAGCTCCTGAGGAGCCAGAGGCCTGTCCAGCAGGGAGTTGAGCTCCTCAGACAGCTGAGGGAGGCCAGCACAGACCTCGTCCATCAGCACGTCATTTTCTTTAAAATCACTCTGATACAGTGAGGCATAAATCCCAGCAGCCCTCTCTCTGATTAGGCCGGGCTCCGTCAGCACCTGCCCCGTCTCAGAGAGCAGGGAGTGGATCTGTCTGCTCTGCCCTTTTTTCTTCTCCAGCCCGAAGAAATAGCTCGTTGGAGCGTCCATCTCCGTGATGTGTTGGAGCCGGGACCGGACCAGCGCACCCTGTACTTTAGTGTCCAGCAGGTTGGCCAAAGCCATCTTTTTAGTCTTGAGGATTTCAATATATCCTCGATTTCCCGTGGACTCAGTTGCACACTCGAGATCCACAATATCAGTCTCCAGATCCCTGACAGATCTGGTGATGTCACGTGTGACATTGAGCGTGTGCTGTTGACATAAGAGTTTGATTTGCACTTTGCCATGGTCCCACCACTGCCTCAAGCTGACAAACTCGTGTTTCCTCTGCCTAAAATCACTCCAGAAGAAATTAAAAGCCTCCCTGAAAGATTTGTCGACAGCTAAAACCGAGTTAAAATGCCAATAGGCGCTTTTGGGTAAAATATTTTTTATAAAAACCTAACATAAAACTAAAGAGTGATCAGTAAAACCAACTGGTAAAATCTAACACTGTTTTAAAACACCAACTCTATGATTAAAAATATAAAAACGATCGAGTCTAGCTGAGGAGATTCTGTTCTCACTGAGGTGGGACCATGTGTACTGTCGGCAGCTCGTGTGCATCCTCCTCCACACGTCCACCAGGCCATGGGAGGAGACCAGCTGCCCCAAGGCATGCTGGGATGCTGGATGAGGCTCTGCATGGTTTCGGTCTAAAACTTCATTGACAGTACAATTAAAATCCCCCCCACGAATAAAAAATCCTCCTGGCTGCAGCCATTTAAAATGTCGTTCATGTTCTCAAAGAAGTGTTTTCTCTCTGCACCGTTGTTAGGAGCGTAGATGTTGATAAAAACCACCTTAAAATGCTCAAAGTGAGCTGTGACCAGGAGGCACCTCCCCGCCACAACATGCTGAACATCCAGATGAGTAGGAGTGAAGCCTCTGGAGAACAGGAAACCTACCCCACCACTGCGGGTGGTGTTGTGGCTCAGCACCAGCTCCCCTCCCCACTCTCTGCTCCACTCGGCCTCATTCCCAGGGCCGCTGTGCGTTTCCTGAAGGAACAACACATCAATGCGTTTCATCCTGGCCATCGCGAACACAACAGCCCTTTTTGTCATCTCTCTGGCACCGTTTAAATTAAGACTGCCAATATTAAACCCATCCATGGGGAAGGAGAAGGGGAAAAACAGACTAAGAACAGACAATGAGAAAAACAGAGATAGAAGCTGTGAGTACATCATTAAAAGCCGAGTTGTTTTCGGACTTTGCCCATATGCTTCTTCAGCCTGAACAGTTCCTGGTCTGTCAGGTCTGACTCAGCTTTGTGTTTAATGGTGTAGCTGGCAGAACTGTAGAAACCCTGCAGGTCAGGGAAGTGCTGCTCCAACAGCAGACCCTTCATCCCTTTGGTCTGCCGCAGAAAGGACTTTAAGTCTTCAGCAGGATACACTGGAGCAGCCTGCTGGCTGTGGGACAGCACACTGCTGTGGGACATCATACTGCAGTCAGACACACCCCCCTCACTGTCACTGCCGTCAGACACAGCCGCTCTGCCCCCTGCAGCACCCGGCCTGTCTGCCAGTCGCCCAGCCTTGCCACCAACCACCACAGTCGTCACCTTTCTCCTCTTACTGCACAGTTTACCAGGAGCAGAGCCACCCACAGCCTCACAGGGCTCCATCTCTCCAGCCTCACAGGCCTCCATCTCTCCAGCCTCACAGGCCTCCATCTCTCCAGCCTCGCAGGCCTCCATCTCTCCAGCCTCACAGGGCTCCATCTCTCCAGCCTCACAGCCTCCATCTCTCCCGCCTCACAGGCCTCCATCTCTCCAGCCTCACAGGCCTCCATTTCTTCAGCCTCACAGGCCTCCATCTCTCCAGCCTCACAGGCCTCCATCTCTCCAGCCTCACAGGCCTCCATCTCTCCAGCCTCACAGGCCTCCATCTCTCCAGCCTCACAGCCTCCATCTCTCCAGCCTCACAGGCCTCCATCTCTCCAGCCTCAGCTGCTCTGCTCCTCTCACACAGCACACCCGCCCCACCCGTCACTACACTCGCCTCTCCCTCCTTAACCACTTCACACAGGCCCCCAGCGACCTCAGACCCTCTGCAGAGCCCCCCCCGCCGCCTTACCTGCGCCAACCAGCACACCTGCAGGGTCACATGCCTCTACCACCTCACCCAGTCCCCCTGCCCCACCTAACTTACTTCCCACTTAATAAGCTCCACTCACCTCTCCAGAACCCTCACCTGACACACCCTTGGCACCTGTTACATCATCCACCAGTTTACCTGCTGACTGACCTGAGGTGTTATCTCTCACCTCACCTGCTTCTCCTCTCACCGTTCACCTCGGTGCTCTCTGCAGCCTGGCTCTGCATCTCATCAGTCTGCCGCTTCCCTGCAGCTCCTGTGTCTCTCCCCTTCACTGCTGCACCTGCTCCCGCCCACGATCCCGCAGGAGCCAGGAGCCGGGACAGGCTTTAACTAAGTGTCCCTCCTCACCACAACCAAAACACTTCACAGTGGACGACGATGCAAACAGAATGTATTCAAAGTCGTCCACACGGACACAGAAGCGGTACTCAAACTCGTCGTTCTTGTTGTTAAGAATCATAAAGAGCTGCCTGCGTGTCTCAGCAGCAGGGACTTACAGCCCGACATCACCTTCCTTATGGGTGACACCACCTTACCGTGCCTGGACAGCTCTTTAACCAGGAACTCATCGGTGATGAAGGGAAGCACGTTAGACAGGGTGACTTTAGTAGCCGGCTGCGTTAGCGGCATCACCGGCTCAAACCTCCCGTTAACAGTGATGCCCAGGGGCGCCGCCAGGAATTTTGCGTCCCATTAAAGATTCTAATTTGAATAAACTGTACAACAATTGTCAGTTTGATTTTTGTTTTCTCATTCATGGAGTTGGTGGCCTTGCTTTGTAATTCAGGGTACATTACAATGTTAAACCAGTAGAGGGCAGTATAAGCCCAGACATTAGTGTATACTTTGGAAACCATATGAGTAAACACAATTTCATACCTTGAATAACTATGCAATAGTCTTTTGCAAAGACATAATGCGCTGCAAAAAAAATCCAGTAACAGTTTCTGCTTACTTTTAAGCAACACAAATTTATTTTGAAAACAAATGTTCAAATGTTCATAATAAATAGCACATACAAAGATACATTAAAAGATCTTAAAACAAATACAAAGAACTGAATTTACAGTACAAGTGCTAGAGATCAACAAAGATATTTACAAACAATATTAAGAAATCTTAATTTACATTGTTCATATAGTAAAGATTTAAAGTGTCTAAAAGTGCAAAAAACCTCTTAATCCAAAAATGTAAATATAAAGAACAGAATTTACAGTGCAATTGCAAACAATATCAATATATCCAAATTCTAGACATCAACATAAATATACACTCCAGTTGCAAACAATATGAAACATCTTTATGTACACTGTTCATATACAGTAGTAAAGATTGAAAATCCAAAATCTAGCCGCCGAGTCTTCCTTGTGGCAAAGTCACAAATTAAATCTTTGAAGTCTAGAGAGTGAGCCAAATTACTTTCGATTGAAAGAAGTGCAAGGCTATTTAGCCTCTCTTGCACCATGGTTGACCTGAGGTAACTCTTGATCAGTTTAAGTTTGCTGAATGCCCTTTCTCCACCTGCGACTGTAACGGGCAGTGTGCAAAAAATCCTTATAGCTGTACAAACCTCCCCAAAAATGCTATGCAGCTGCATTTTATAAATTGCATTGAGCAGGTCAATACCAGAACAATCAGATGGGAAAGTGGCAGAATATACATCGTTGAGATGTCTGATTTCACACTCAAACTGAGGTGTGAGGTCCTTAGTGTATTTGTGGATCAGTGGCCGGCACACAGCAGCAACATCACTCTCCCTTAACTTTCCAACTTTGATAATGGAAGCAAATTCCTCAACGATATTTGCTGTGCTTTGAAACCTTGTGTCCAAGTCACTAATTATATGATCCATGGCACTGTAAAAGACCGTGTTTCGGAATGTGTCTGCCGGATTGCCCTGAACTGTTTCTTCTGTGCGTGTCTCATCAAAAAACCTCTTTCTTTTTCTCTCACGGCTGACTTCCTTTTTGAAATGGGGTGGTATCCCCATTTCATTGGCAATGAGTGTTGCCTCGGAGAGGAGGGAATCCCACTCATTTCTGAGATTCTGCATTTCAACTTTGAGGGAATTTATATTGGCTGCCTCCACATCCAGAGAAATCTTTCCTGACTGCAGTAGCACATTCCTGAGGTCAATTCATGCAAAACCTTCACCCATATTGTCAGGAGTACAATGGCATCAAATGACGTAAAATACCTTTGAAGACCTACAGCTTCTGCTCTGGCATCATTAGTTAAACTGCATGTGCTCAGTATCTTTCCAAGGGCCTCAATGACACTTGGTAAGTGTTTGGCTATAGGCTTCACTGCATCAATCCTCGCACTCCAGCGAGTGTCAGATAAGCTGTGGACCGAGCATCCAGTAGCTTGCTTGTATATGGACCATCGTTCTGGACTGGCACTTACAAATTTGTAAAGACAGTTGATGAAGCCAAAAAAAGCAGAGACTTCTTCGCTTGATCCTGCAGCATGTACCCCAGTGAGATTTAAAGTGTGGGAAGCACAAGGTGAGAATGTGGCCAGATTGTTTGTCTTCAGTATTTGGGCTTGTACACCTTTAACTTTCCCAGACATATTTGCACCATTGTCGTAGCCTTGTCCCCTGCAATCACCGATATCTATGTCTAGTTCCTTAAGCAAATTCTCAATCATGCCCGCTATTTCACTCCCTTTTTTTGTGAAATTGTTTAAATTCAAGGAACCTTTCGGTTATCTGCCATTCCTTTGTATCGTGATTGTAGTGGACATATCGAATTAGCAAAACATTTTGCTCTGCGTGGGAAATGTCAGGTGTGGCATCACAAATAATGCTGTAATAAATGGCATCCTCCCTTTCTTTCAAAATAGATTTCAAGACTCTATCTCCACAAAGCTGAATTAACTCGTTTTGAATATCTGAAGACAAATAATGAGTTGGTCTGCTTTCTTTGGTTGCGTTCCTTACTTTGTCAAGGTGGTCCTTTAAAAGTGGGTCATAATGGGAGAATAGTTCCAATGTCCCCAAGTAATTACCATTGTGGACATTCCCTAATGTTTTTGTTTTACCCCGAAAAGGCAAATTTCTGGATGCCAAGTGCAGGGTCACATCAAGGAGGCGTGTCAAAAGAGCTACATTTTTCTCTATTTCTGATTGCATCTGGCTTTGTATGTGGTGGTCTACACCTTTTGCAGCTGTAATAGAGCACTGTAGGTTTTTCCATTTTAAGTAGCAATCCCTGTGTGCCCTATTGTTCTCATGGCTAGGGAATTTGTTATACATGTGATGCCATTTGACATCACACATTTTGAAACCACATCCACCCAGTGCGCTTTGAGAGGGCCTTTTTACATCAGGGGCAAAAAGAACACATGGGATGCAGAACAGTGCATTCACACTTTCACTGTAAATTAGCCAGTCCCTTTTTGTCTTTTCCCTGCCATTTGCTGCCTTTGTGTACCTCAAGTACTCTGGAAAAGATTTCCCTTCAGAGTCTTTTGGGAATTGCTTTGTAGTAGCCAATTTCCTGACAATACCAGTTATGTCACTGTCCATGAGCTTTACTGGCCACAACCCTGGATCATTTGAAAGTAGATCCTCACTTTCAGACTGGCAAATGTCCATTAACCCTGCCCCCTCCTGCTCTTGCTCCTTACTCTGTGCTGCACTGTCATCTGCACTGCTGGCACTGGCCCTGTTGTCGTCACCATGGCCTGATGAGGGGCTTGGTTCTGTATCAGGGATTCAAATGGAGTTTAGTTAAAGCATGCAGGTTAGTGATGCATGGACGTTAATGCATAGAAAAGTTAAATGCATGCAAGTTACAGTTATGCATGCAATCAAATTGACTCCATACTTAGCTGTAAAAGTGTAACCCTTAAAAGAAGGGAAACATCTTATTGTGAATCAATTTGAAAGTGACATGGTACTCTTTGCTACTTTCTCACCATCTTCACTGCTGGTACTCCTCCTGTCCTCCTGCACTTCAGCAGTGGTGGTGTCACTGGCCGCTGCAACATTGCCTGATGTGGAGCCTGGCTCTGTATCAGTGATGAATGCAAGATAAGTTAATACAGGAAAAGGTTAAAGCATGCAGGTTTCAGTTATACATCCAAGTTAGATGTATATTAATATGTTAGCCTACCATTCGCTAACATCTAGTGTTTGAAAGCTCAAAGTCAGTGAGTGAACTTACCTTTCTTTGAGAAAAACTGAGTGACCAGTTGCCTGCCTCTACTGGCCCTCTCGTCTTTCTCCCGTCTTTCCTTCCGCTTCTGATAACCCGACTTCATTCTAGATTATTTCAGTCAGCTCACCGTCCATCATGTGTTTCAGACAGCCGCTCCGTACACCTGCCTGCATTTCGGATGCGTTCAACTACAATTCGATCAGAACTGGACCGCACCATTTTGCAAGAGGGGGAGGGCCGAGTAAATGTCAATATGCCAAAGAACTAAAGAAAAGTTATTGAAATCGAAAATTGTGTTTAATTAGTTTATTTTCCTTTAAAAATGTTGTAATTCATTAGAAAATTCTAAGAATGGGCAACAATATTAATATTATATTATCACTACCTCCGAGGGCCCCCCAGGCTGCGCTGGGCCCTTAGAAACGTTATCACCTTTCCCCGCCTGGCGGCGCCCCTGGTGATGCCCGCCTCCACCAGGCTGTGCACCTGCTCCACCTTCGCTAGAAATAAAACCACCGCACTGTTCATGCGGGCAGCGGACTTTACCGAACCGTGCCCGATAACCAGCCCCACGGCCAGCGCCACTTCCTCCACACTGCACGGAGAGCCGGCACCGACTCTGATGCCGTGCTTCCGGCACAGCATGGAGAAGCCGCCAGACGCCATTGCGGCCGGGAAGCGCACCAAACAAATGCGAAAAAAACCTCGAAATTAACCTCACAAGACTACACAGAGTACACAGAACTAACACAACTAATGAAACATTTAACAGAGAAAACAAGGATAGCGAATAAAGGGTAGAAAAACCACCTTTACACTTAGCCTTTCTCTCAGCTCTTCCACTCACACTCCTCTCACCAGCAGAAGAAGAAGAAAAGGAGGAGTGAGGATGCGCAATGGTGGAATAGGGGGAAGAGGCCGAGGAGCACGAAGACACCGTGCTGTCCCAGATGAAATTCGGGCCATAATTATAGATCATGTCATCATTCATAGCCACATAATTTTGCTTGTTTTTTGTTTGTGTTTATATTACAGTATATGTGTGCTATGTATATTTTTCTTTTCCCTCTACAATACTATACTGTATGGAAGTTACGTACTTCACAGTATTTGTGTGAATAAAAATGGTTGGTATGAGTGTATTGTGTGTGCTTTGAGGCTACTCTTACTGTGAAACTTTTTTCCTTCAGTTTTATATCAAATCAAATCAAATCAAATTTATTTGTATAGCACATTTCATGTACAAACAGTTCAAAGTGCTTTACATAAAATAAAAGCATTTCAGCAGGGAGTGCAAGAAGCATTAAAAATACATAAAATAATATAAAGAGAAACAAATAAAATCATTTAAATGAATTTAAAATCAGGCAACAGTCTAGATAAGTTAAAAGATATTTCATGCATAGACACATGAGAAAAGAAATGTTTTTAACCTGGATTTAAAAATGTCTACATTTGATGAAAGTTTAATCTCCACTGGCAGTTTGTTCCACTTATTTGCAGCATAACAGCTAAATGCTGCTTCTCCATGTTTAGTCTGGACTCTGGACTGGACCAGCTGACCTGAGTCCTTGGATCTAAGAGCTCTGCTGGGTTTATATTCTCTGAACATATCACAGATGTATTTTGGGCCTAAACCATTCTGGGATTTGTAAACCATCAGCAGGCTTTTAAAATCTATTTTATGACTGACTGGAAGCCAGTGTAAAGATTTTAAAACTGGTGTGATGTGTTCAGATCTCTTAGTCCGGGTTAAAACTCTAGCAGCAGCGTTCTGGATGAGCTGCAGATGTTTAATGCTCTTTTTGGGAAGTCCAGTTAAAAGAGCGTTACAGTAATCGAGTCTACTGGAGATGAATGCATGGATGAGTTTCTCCTGGTCTTTTTAGGAGAGGAAACCTTTAATTCTGTTGATATTTCTGAGGTGGTAAAAAGCTGCCTTGGTGACAGCTTTGATGTGGCTGCTGAAAGTCAGATCTGAGTCTATCAACACTCCGAGGTTACGAACTTGGTCAGTGATTATAAGGTCCCGAGTCTCAAGATATGTACCAACGCTGACCCTCTTCTCTTTGCTCCCAAACAGAATGATCTCAGTTTTGTCTTCATTTAATTGTAGAAAATTCTCTCTCATCCAGGTGTTTACTTCCTCCAGACACTGACACAGAACGTCAGCTGGGCTGCAGTCGTCCGGTGACAGAGACACATAAAGTTGTTTATCGTCTGCATAACTGTGATAATTGATGTTAAAATTCTGCAATATCTGACCCAAAGGGAGCATATACAAGTTAAACAGAAGAGGTCCAAGAATTGACCCCTGGGGGGCTCCACAAGTCATGGCCACTCGCTCAGATTCATAGCTGCCAATAGTAACAAAATAACTCCGGCCTTCTAAGTAGGACCTGAACCAGTTAAGGACCGCTCCAGAAAGTCCAACCCAGTTTTCCAGCCTGTGTAACAGGATTCTGTGATCTACAGTATCAAACGCAGCGCTGAGGTCCAACAGAACCAGGACTGAAACATTACCAGAATCAGTATTCAACCTGATGTTGTTTAACACTTTGACCAGAGCTGTTTCAGTGCTGTGATGACGTCTGAAGCCTGATTGAAACTTATCAGGACTTCCACTTTCATTCAGAAAGTCGTTGAGCTGGTTAAATACAACTTTCTCAATAATCTTGGATATAAAAGAGAGGTTAGAGACAGGTCTGTAGTTGTTCATCATAGAGGCATCTAGAGTTCTCTTCTTTAGGAGTGGCTTAATGGCAGCTGTCTTTAGTGACTTGGGAAAAATGCCTGATGCCAGTGAGCTGTTAACTATTCGTAGGAGATCACTTTCTACTGAGGTAAAAACAGTTTTTAAAGAGTCGGATGGTATTATGTCCAGAGAACAAGTTGTTGATTTCAGCTGCCGAACTGTTTCCTCTAGGATTTTTAAATCAACATTATTAAATTGTGACATAACGTCAGAGTTATTTCTAGGTTTTAGACACAGATTAGTTTTCTTGTTTGTCTGTGTTGCGTGAATGTTTTGTCTAATTGTTTTGATTTTTTGGCTAAAAAAGTGGGCAAATTCGTTGCATTTCTCAGTGGAGAGGAGGTCTGGGTTTGACTGTTTAGGAGGATTTGTGAGTTTTTCAACCATAGCAAACAGAATTCGAGAATTGTTGACATTCTTATTAATCATTTCAGATAAATGCAGCTGTCTGGCCTTGCACAGCTCATTGTTATAACTACGCAGGCTTTCTTTGTATAGCTCATAGTGGATCTGAAGCTTTGTTTTCCTCCATTTAAGTTCAGCTTTCCTGCATTCTCTTTTCAGATTTTTGACCGTAGTGGTGTTTCTCCATGGGGTTTTCTGTTTGATCAAGGTGCTCTTGATTCTTATCGGTGCAACAGCTTCCATTACATTAAAAATTTTCAAGTTAAAATGATCCAGCATTCCTTCAACCGACTCTGCGCTCATTGTTGGTAACATAACTATGGCCTCCCTAAACTGAGCACTTGTTTTCTCATTGATATACCTCTTCTTAACTGAGAAGCTGGTTGTTTGAACATTCTGAGTAATATGTAAATCAAATAAAATACAAAAATGGTCAGACAAGGCCAAATCAGTAACAACAACAGAAGAAATATCAACACCTTTAGAAATGACCAGGTCCAGAATGTGACCTCGAAGGTGGGTAGGTTCTGTTACATGTTGCCAGAAACCAAACATGTCCAGCACAGAAGAAAATTCTTTGGCATTACCATCCGTCATATTATCCATGTGAATGTTAAAATCCCCGGTCAAGATAAAATGGTTAAAATCAGTCGAGGTAACAGACAATAATTCAGAAAAATCATCAATAAAACTTGCACAGTATCCTGGAGATCTGTAAATGATTAAGAACAGAATTTTAGGAACACCCTTTAAAATAAAACTCAGATATTCAAAAGAAGTGAAATCACCAAATGATATCTCTTTACACTGGAATGTATCTTTAAATAAGGCAGCCTCCCCCCCACCTTTCCTCCCATTTCGGCATTTATCCATAAAACTAAAGTTTGGGGGAGCTGCTTCACTAAGAACAGTAGCACTTGTGCTCTCTGTTAACCATGTTTCTGTCAGAAAAAGAAAATCTAAATTGTGTGAAATTATGAAGTCATTAACTAACAGTGACTTATTGGACAGAGATCTAATATTAAGTAAGGCTAGCTTTTGTGCAGGGGCTTAACGTATGTAAGGGGCCACATACATCCACAAATCCCTCTTTTCATGCAGTGAGTGTTTCCCAACCTTTTTCGGCCTGAGTACCCCCTGAGCCTTCTTGTCACACCACGAGTACCCCCTCACACATACAACGCGTGCGATGATTCTCCAAAAGTAGAGCAACACAGTGGTTATTACATGAAAATCATTTTATTTAATATCCTTAACTTGAACATAAAATTCTCAGGCTTTCTCTCTCTTTTTTTTAACCTCAGTTGAATTCAACATAAGAATAAAAAACATTTTCTTGAAATATAAATAATTAACCAAAATAGTATAAATACTAAATCAAAATAATCTTCCTTTGTTATCTAACTTAAACAAGTAACATTTCTCTTTTTTTTAATAATACATGAACATAACTCATTTCTCTCTCTTTTTAAGAATACCTTAACAGGCCTAACTCATGTAACATTCATCACAAAACTGGAGTCTCCTTCATAAACAGTCCTCCATAAAAGTGTGACGCCTTAATAAATAAATAAATAAAAAACATAAAAACTCCCTGTGCGCCGCGTACCCCCTGCAGTACCTCCGCGTACCACTAGGGGTACGCTGACCCCGGTTGGGAAACACTGATCTAAGGCAATGAATTCCATAATTTTTTGTGTAATGCCCTTTGCCTTGGCACCATCACTGGAAAACCTTTTTGCCTTTTCAAAAACGTCCGCCACAGACGGAGTCGGCGTGCTCAGATTGACTTTCCTTTTCTGTGCCGCGTTCTTCTCATATTCTTAATGGCGATCTGGATGTTTAGATTTGAGGTGATAAATTAAACCCGACGTGGAGAAACTCTTTGAAGATGCACACCCTCTAGAAATTTCAGCTTTACATGATTTGCAAATTGCTATCCGTTGGTCTTTCTCAGATACACTGAAATACGTCCACACCGCAGACATGTTGGCCCGAGTGCTGTTCGCGGTTTTTGCTTGCGTCATCCCAACATTCTGTTTTGGCCTTGTTGTTTCGATGATAACAGTCTTTCGGCCGAAAACCGAAAATGAACTTTTGGGCCATTTTCGGCCGAAGATTTTTGGTGGCCGAATTTTCGGTGCATCCCTACGTCGAACATCATTTTACTTTTACAAAGTTTTCCAAACAAACCTGTAACCTAGAACTTTTTTTGGTCCAAATGCACAGCTCAAAGCTGTCAATTAGGAAGACTTGGTCCTTGTGCTTCTGGTTATAATTGCTGACCATCACATGAAGGTAGGCATTAATCACCTAAACAGAGTAATATTTTTAAAAAGGATATGTTTAATGACTAGCTTCTCTAAAGGATTATTTTAAGTTTTTTTTAAAAACTTGTCAGGCAGGAGAGATACAGTGACAGAACTGCATTTCCTTCCATCCATCCATCCATCCTCTTCTGCTTTATCCGGGGTCAGGTCCCAGGTCAGCTCTTCTGGGGGAATCCCAAGGCATGAAAGAACCTGACTATTTCCTCCTCTTTCATGGTCATTGCAGGACTATTACCTATCTGGGGAGGATGAATCATGAAGTTGCCACAGAGACACACAGGACAAACAACCATTCACACACACATACCCAAGAGAGAACAACTGACCTAATAGACATTTTTTTCACCACCGGAAACTTGAGTAACAATACATAAAATACAAATATACTGGAAGCACGTGACATGCATGCAGAGAGGCTCTAACTGGGATTTGAACCCAGGACCTTCACACTTCACTGAAACACAACAGTGCAATTAACTTTGCCTCTTTGCCTGGAGCTGGGGTTGTAGCAGCTGGAGGTGAGGTGGTTGTAGGGGCTGGAGGTGAGGTGGTTGTGGCAGCTGGAGGTGAGGTGGTTGTAGGGGCTGGAGGTGAGGTGGTTGTAGGGGCTGGAGGTGAGGTGGTTGTAGGGGCTGGAGGTGAGGTGGTTGTAGGGGCTGGAGGTGAGGTGGTTGTGGCAGCTGGAGGTGAGGTGGTTGTAGCGGCTGGAGGTGAGGTGGTTGTAGGGGCTGGAGGTGAGGTGGTTGTGGCAGCTGGAGGTGAGGTGGTTGTAGCAGCTGGAGGTGAGGTGGTTGTAGGGGCTGGAGGTGAGGTGGTTGTGGCAGCTGGAGGTGAGGTGGTTGTAGCAGCTGGAGGTGAGGTGGTTGTGGCAGCTGGAGGTGAGGTGGTTGTAGCAGCTGGAGGTGAGGTGGTTGTTATTTTATGTGGAACTCGTGGATTTTGTTCTTTGAAGTGTTATAAGTGATCAGTACTGATATTTTTGTACACTGTCCCATTCTCTGCAAGAAGGTCAGCACTCTTTCCTTGAATGGATATGATTGTGAGGGGTCCAAGAAAGTTTGGCTCCAGCTTTCCCCCTTTTCGCTGCTGAGTCCTCACATTTTGTCTCAAAACGTTTTTTCTCAACTGAATGAGACATTTGACACATTTTCCTTTACTATGTCTTTGATGAGATCAAGCTGCTTTATGCTTTCACTTACACTTTCTTCTTCCATTACTTCATCCATGCTCTTGTCGATCTATAACAACATAAACTTCAGACTTTAACTACATTGGCAAACCATAAGTATTTTTAATACAATGTAAATCATACTTTTTTATGTTTCAAACCTGGTATTTTTCTGGGATCCCCATTGGGTAGCGGGCTTCCCTTCCAAACATCAAAAAGAATGGTGAAAACTTTGTTGTCATCTGTTTTTTTGTTCAAAGTCCAAACATTACCGCATCAAGATATTCGTTCCATGTCTCGGGTTTAGAACCTACCAGTTTGCAAAGAGATCTGACAAAAACATGTTAAGATTGACATGATGACATGATTTAGCTTATGAAATTGTGACTATTATTGTAGATCAATAGCCAATTCCTGTCACTGTTACCTTTGGATAGTCCCATTCATTCTTTCAACCAGACCGTTAGTCTGGGGATTGTAGGGTGCACACAAACTTCTCTTTATGCCAAGGTTTTTCACAGAAATTCTTGTTTATCTGTCACAACCATACACATTTCAGAAATCAAAGAACTGCATGCCAAATTTGAAAAAAAAAAAAAAAAATGATGATGAAATGTAATTTTACCACATTCACGAACTCTGTGCCTTGGTCAGTCAAAATTCTTTTTGGTGCCTCAAATTGATAGGCAAACTTAAGAATCTGGTTTGTGACCTCCTCGGCATTTTTTTTAAAGTTATGGGGTACGCCTGTGTCCACTTTGTGTAATAGTCTATCATTACACAGATATATTGGTGTCCATTTGTTGTTGTTTTTAGTCCATTCCATCCATTTTAGTCCATTCCTATCAGCCCAAAAGGTTCTGACACCTAAATGGAAAGAGACAAAATAAAGAATACACTAACAGATCGGATTTAAACATTTCATTCAACAATGTGCTAAGGTTGTAAAAGTAGAGTAAAAGATTATAGTCCATTAACCATTTCGCAGAAAAAAATCTTTGTTAATAAGACTTCACCAATACCTTTATTGGGATGTGCTCTGGAGTCTCTTTTATTTGATGCTCAGCTGACTGGCAAACAGCACATTCATATACCTGCATAGGTGATAGGTGTCGCAATAATTTTACATATTTATTGTGTGTGTATACAAACAGAGGATTGTACTTCCATTAAAAATGATTGTTTACTTTTTCTTCACCTGACCTCCAAATGATCATTAAATAAAAACACAATTTTAACAATACAGTTCATGTTTAAATGAAAACACTTTTAGATCAATTCTAAGGGTAGGTCTGTGCGTTTTGTTAAAGAATGCAATTTTTTCCTTAAGTAACAACGGGTCAGCCATAAGCATGAACTCTAAATACTATTGCTATAAATTTATCAGAGATGAAAAAGTGTGGTGCGGTGTTAGTACTCGATGAAGTAGACACCACATTTAAAAACCAAAAAGATTTCATCTAACTAAATTTAATGTAACTAAGTTAAAAGTGTCTAATAACTTCACGATACCTGTAAGAAAAAAATACATAATGACGTAAAAAAAAATGAATTTATAGAATATTGCATATGATCAGATCTGCCCATCTCATGTGCTCCTCACACCTGTACAGGACTTTACAAAGCTATTTGTAGGCAATCGTTTTGTAGAAGAGATGAGAATTCTACAGATATAAAATTCATCTACATGTGTTTTTACCCATTTATCGATGTCACGAGTCATTCCAGGCCAATAAAAACGCAGAGAAATGGCATCTCGCGTTTTTTTCTGGCCAGTGTGAGCTCCTGAGTCGCTTGCGTGGAAATCCAAGAAAACTGCATTGGCTTCTTCGGCACCACAGACTACTTTTATTTTAGTATTTTTTCCTGGTCCTTTCAAGTAGAACAGGCTTTCTGCTAGAAAAAAATTGTCATAAGATGAAAACACTTACTTTTGAGCAATGGTAGACAGTAATAAGTTGTTTCAAGAAGTTGTTGAAAGAAGAATATTTTATGTCTACTGCTCACAAAAGTAAAGGGAACACAAAAATAACACAATGCTAGATCTCAATTAACTAAATCACCTCAATCACAAAGGTGTGACTGATTTCAAGTTACATTGTTTTATTTAGGGGTTCCCTTTTTTTTGAGCAGTGTATATAAGTGTAGGCCATATGTAAGAACCATAAATATTTATAACAGTGCAATATCCACTTATATAGACATTTCCATCTATTTATAGAGTTCAGATATATCAATTTTGTCCAAATGGGTGGGTGTGGAGGAAGGATGCGGATGCAGATCCTTGTAGAACAAAACTTGATTTATTTTCACAAAAAAGTTTTAACAAAAATCGCAGCTTAGCCGGATATCAAAAATCTTAACGAGACTGTGAACAAAACAAGACTGTGACAAAAAACAAAAGACTTGACTTGGCATGGATAAATACAAGCTTACTGTGACATGGACCATGGACGACGGTTAAGGATCTGACAAAACAATGAAGGGAACCTGGAAACTAAATACTGTGGAGGGTGATTAGGGATGGAGTGCAGCTGATGGGGAAAACACAGGTGAGGGACGTGAGGCTGATGGCAGGGCAGGACATGGAAAAAACTAAAAACAAGACCTGAACCTAAAACATGAGAAAACTAAGAACTTAAGCAGAAACTAAAACATGGTAAAACCCCAAAGACATGACAAATGTATAAGTGTTGTAGTCACCAACGTCATATCATCCATGTATGCTCTAATTGGTGTAAGGCGCATGCCATCCTGACGTCTCTCTCCACCTACAACCCACTTGGAAGCTCTAATAATTATCTCCATCGACATTGTAAATAAATTAATTTATACATTTATCAACATGCCATTGCCTACCATATGTCTTTGTTAAAGAGCATAATACAAAGTCTTTCAGCATGAGAGCACATATTTTTAATGTGTGACAACTAAATCTCTGTCGTTTGTAACAAAGCAAACTGAAAATCCGGTAAATATTCGGAGAGTAATGATTATTGTAGTTGGGGATATACATCTTCCTCAGTCGAAATAAATGCAATGTGGGGGCATTGGAGACCCAGCCAAGATGGCGGCCGCGCTGATACGTCTGCTCCAATAGGCAGCGTCAGTCTATGAGGCGTCTAATTACCAATGTCTAAGTATATTATGTCTGTGGTTGTAGCCCTAGAGGATAGGTCCGTGCCCCTATCCTTCACTGAATCGTATCCACCTCATAGTGTATCCACCTCATAGTCATGTTCGTTCCAGTGGCAGTTGCCATGTAGTCTGCCTGTGAGTAATAATACAAAGTTCATTCATTTGAGGTTTTGACAAACCACTGTCATATGAACCATGCACTTTGTATTGAAAAATACTACGGAAAAGCTGAGGATCCATCTTTTACTGTGTTGATAAGTACACTGATCACAACCAGGATGAAAAGAATCAAATCGAGTAGTTACCTTTGCACCACTATGGCTAATCATGCCCTGTATTGGTTCGTTTTCTTTATGTCCTGCCTTCGTGTTCCCGAATCCCATTTATGCTTCACTTTGTATTTGTACTGTGTTTATAATTTCTGTATTTCGAATTTAAATTTAAAATCTTGTATGACGGAAGAAGCAGTCAATTGTGTCAAAAATATTACACACTCAAACAATGTGTATCTTTGTTGAAGTAATTATATAATTTATTTAGTAGAAAAATACACATCATAATAAATGCAATTATAGCCCCACAAACACAAATACAGCTGTTAAACAAAATATCAATGTCTAATATGTGTCACACCGCGGTGAGGTCAAGTGGGGTTTTTTTGTCTTGTCATTTCCTGTTTTATTTTGAAAGATTAACTCTCCTCTAGTTTCAGGTCACTTGACCTTCCTCTCGTGTTCTAGTCTGTGTTCTAGTCTCTAGATTGTCGCATGAATGATTCCACCTGTTCCCTGTTAACCCTGTGTGTATAAGAGTCTGCGTCTCCCCTTGTCTTGTGCCAGTGTGTCGTATCTGTTGTTCCCAACGTGCTTCACTCTCGCCTTTGATAAACCATAGTCCATGTACCAAGCCATTGTTCAGATCAATTCCTCGCTAAGAGAGTTTTTGGTTTTTGATAACTTTAATAAGATAGCCTTGATTAAGCATAGTTTAAGTTTTATAGCGTTCTTGCTTTTTCCTCCAAGTGGAGTGATCTTTTGTTTGGATAAGATTTCATATTGTAGTGCCTTCTATTTTACAGGAGAGGTTTTTGTTTTCCTCCGCAGCAGGACTGACTTTAAGGTAAAAGATTAAAGTTTGATAATCTTTTTGTTTTCCTCCTTAGTGGAGTGATTATTATTTTGATAAATTTTCATAGATATGCTCTCTCATTTTGGGAGAAGTATATATATTATTGATTTCTTTTTTAGTTTTGTTCTCTCTTGGAGAGTTTTTGGAAACACCTGCTCCTCCAAATAAAGCTTGTGGATTGAACATCACCTGCTCCTGCGTCTTCCATTCCCTGGGTGTGACAATATGCTTCTTTAGGACAGCAGTCACATAAAAAAGTGTATCATTTGTATCATTAAACTGTACACACGAACCACATTTAATCGTATTTTCATGTTTTCATGTTTATTGATCCTCGCATTGGACTAATAAAAGAAAAATGAGTGAAATTAACAGTCCAGCAGTAAATAAACTCCACTGAACATTGTTCATTAGAATTTATCATGGCATCAATAAATCTGAATTCTAAACATATTATCAAAATAAATTGTAAACAATATGATAACCTCCAGTTTCATCAGCAACAAGATCCACTCATTTCACGGGTTGTTCACTATGTCGGACGGAAACGCAGGCCCTCCAGGCGTGAACGCTGCGGTGAAAGTGTGCAGACTCTGAGGGTTCTGAAGCAGTGGGACAAACTGACACTTATGAATGATATCCTGTACAGGGTCATAAAGGAACCCCTGACAAAACACAAAAGGTTCCAGTTTGTTGTACCAGAGCCACTGAAAGCAGACGCACTTGCAGGTGTTCATGACCACGCCGGTCATCAAGGTCAGCCTCGCACTCTTTCTTTGGCCCGCCAGCGGTTCTTCTGGTACGATATGGAAAAGGATGTTCGCAATCATGTGAGGAACTGCCACAGATGCATCCTCAGTAAGACCCTTGAGCTTTCCGCAAGAGCTCCGCTGGAGAGCATCAAAACATGTGCCCCTCTGGAGCTTGTTTTTATTGATTTTTGGTCAGCTGAGGATAGTAACAACAAGTCTGTGGATGTTCTCGTAATCACAGATCACTTCACCAAACTTGCTCATGCCTTTCCCTGTCGAGATCAAACAGCTAAGAGAGTGGCGAAGAAACTCTGGGACAACTTCTTTTGCGTTTATGGCTACCTTTGAAAGTGAATTGATTGCTGAGTTGTTGCAGTTGTCAGGCGTTGACAAGTCCCATACCTCACCTTACCATCCTATGGGTAATGGCGGTACAGAAAGGTTCAACCGCACACTGGGTAACATGCTGAGATCTCTTCCCCTTCGTTCCAGGCAGAAATGGCCGCAGATGATTCAGACCATGACTTTTGTATATAACTGCACCGTTCATGAAACCACTGGGTTTGCGCCTTTCTTCTTGATGTTCGGGAGGGTTCCCAGGCTGCCGGTTGACCTTCTCTTCAAAAACGTACTGCATGATGATTCAGTGTGTGACTATGATGCTTATGTGAAGTCCCTATTGGCTGATCTACATTGTACCATGGCACTGGCTCAAAAGAACAGTACTGCTGAGCAGAGGCATCAGTGTGCCCAGTATGATAAGAAGGTTAAAGGGCAACCTCTGTCTTGTGGTGGGTGGGCATTACAGGCTCTGCTCTCTCATGGTTCCAGTCTTACTTGACTGATCGGAGCTTTTCTGTGCAGCTAGGGGAATTCACTTCATTATCGGCCCCTCTCACTCTTGGGGTCCCACAAGGTTCCATCCTTGGGCTAATTCTCTTTTTACTATATTTGTTACCATTAGGGTCAATTTTTAAGAAGCACAATCTTTCTTTTCATTTCTATGCTGATGATGTCCAGATCTACCTGCCTGTGAAATCTGGATCCCTTGACTCTGTACAGACACTACTTGATTGTCTAAACGATGTAAAATCCTGGATGTCTGCAAACTTTTTGATTCTTAATGAAAAAAAGACTGAAATCATTATGTTTGGATGCGGTCCAGCAGACTTTCCTGCTGGCTTTCTGGGCCCCCTAACAGTAAATATTCAGCCTGCTGTAAAAAATCTTGGGGTAATATTTGACGACAAGCTGAAATTTGATCGCCAGGTTAGCTCGGTTGTGTATAACAGTTTTTATCATTTGAGGGTTTTATCTAAAGTTAAAGGATATTTGCCACGTAGAGATTTGGAAACTGTAATCCATGCTTTTATTAACACCAGATTGGATTACTGTAATTCTCTCTACTTTGGCCTCGATCAGTCACTGTTGCGCCGCCTGCAGCTCATACAAAACGCAGCGGCCCGCCTCCTCACTGGTAAACGCAAGCGTGACCACATATCCCCGGTCTTATCTTCGCTGCATTGGCTCCCAGTTGCTTTTAGAATAGATTTTAAAATTTTATTGTTTGTTTTTAAAGCTCTTAATGGCTTAGCCCCTCAATATTTGACCGAGCTCCTTCATATCCACTCCCCCGCCAGATCACTGAGATCCTCGAATCAGCTCCTACTGGTCCCCCCTAAAACAAAATTTAAAACCAAAGGTGACCGAGCCTTTGTGGCAGCGGCCCCTCGGCTCTGGAATAACCTTCCCTGGCACATTCGATCTGTAGGATCTTTTGAGGCTTTTAAATCCTCCTTAAAAACCCACTTTTTCTCCCTGGCTTTTAATCATATTTAAGTAGACTCTTGGCTGATAACATTGATTTGTTTTATATCTTTATTTTATTTATTTTAAAGTATTTTATTTGAACTTATTTTATTAAATTTTATTGCACTGTGTTTTAGTATCTATTGATTTTAAGTGCTTGGAACGGTTGCATTATTCACTTTTACCTTTAATGCAGCTTTTATCCTGTACAGCACTTTGGTCAACCTCGGTTGTTTTTTAAATGTGCTCTATAAATAAAGTTTGAGTTGAGTTGAGTTGGTGACAAGGTTCTGCTAGCCAACAAAGGTGTCAGGGGGAAACATAAGCTTTCAGATAAGTGGCTTCCCGTTGTCTACACTGTAGTGGCATCAAAACCGGACTTGCATATCTACCGAATCAGAGATCATGAGGGGAGTGAACGCGTTGTCCATCGTAACCTGCTGCTCCAGCTAAACTTCCTTCCCCTGGATGTGGTCTTGGATGGTGATGCTGCCCCTGTGTCCGAGCGTGCTACTAGTTTAGCCAGTGATCCTCCTGCAACTGGTTGGCATGACACTGGGATGTCGGCGTTGGATGCTGCAGCTACGACAGCTGATCCATCCCCCGTTGGTTCCCTCACCAGTGCTGTTGCCTGGGATGATAATCGCACTGCTTCGTGGGTCCATGAGCATTCCTCCATCAATGGTTCGGCTGGGTTGGAGTGTCCTGTATCTCCCTCTGTGGCAGTTTCCCCTTCTTTGGATGGTCCTACCCCTCTTGCCGAGTCCTCAGCCCCATTGCCTGTTCCCTTGTCACAGCCACTGGTGGTTCAACCCAATCTTCTGCTAGCTCTAGTTCGGGTCATAAAGCCAGTGTGTCGTTTGATTGAGTCTATGGTGCAACTTGAATCTGTTTTTGGGGTTGAACCAAGGCCCAGTGCTGTTCTTCATGTGTGAAAATGTTAGTAATATGTTTTGAACATATATTGTTTAAGTTATTGTTTTTTCCAAGATAAAAGTTGTATGTATATCAGTCACTGTCTTGATGTAGTGACTCTCATGTACCCACACAGTTTGGCCTGCATATGTGAGGTGTATAAGGCATCTCATTTTGTCTGTGGAGTTTCATGTGTTCCTGCTAGGCGCCAAGCAGTACTCTGATTCTCTTATCCTTTACATAGGAAGCTTATTCTGCTGTTTTTTTACATTTTGTAATATTTGTGTGATTTTGTGGCCAATGTTTATGTGTGCAGATTCTTACACTCCTCTGTATTTTGTGTAATTCTAGGGGGGAGAGTGTAACAGAGACAGTTGTGTGTACTGTCGACATGTTGATGTATATTTCTTTTTTTATATAATTACCCAAAATATGTTTAAAACGTTATAATTTATGTGTGTGCCCCATTTTTGTCATGTGGGACTGTTCTCCTTTGTCCTTGTGGGTCTCTTTGAGTGCAGCACCTCCCTTTATAAGCCACCCCTCGCCCTAACCTCTCCCCTTTTGCCAACTGCACTTGATGGGAAAGGTGAGCTTTGTGGCTCTGTGTGCTAGCTGCATATACAAGCTATTTATTGCTAGCTTGAAAACTCATTGTTTGTCATTTCTTTTATGATTTAATTGTACAGACGCTGTATCGGGGCACACCTCTCATTGCATATCTGTGTGTGCCGTACATGTTTCCAGAGTTTCCAGAAAATAAATGGAGATCGCGTCCGATGAAAACTTCGGGTCCTGTGTCCGTGTGGTAATCAGTCAAAAATAATCACAACGCAGGGTGCAGATAAACACCACCGGTTACATAGGTGCTAAAAATGTAGCTGCTACAAGCTGTTACTACCTCATGGAAAACCCTAAAACCTGAGTCAAATACAGTCAAGTGGAGTAGCGTTTTGCATTTTGGTTCACGTTTGTCATATTTTACACAGTCAGGGAAGTAATGGTGTCAGGATAGCCGAGTGGTCTAAGGTGCCAGACTCAAAGCTTCATTCATTCAACACAACAATTTAGGACATCAAGGTGAAGGTATACATGCTACTTGGTCTGTGTCTTTGCGTCTAGTAATCCACCTCGTTGATGATTACAGAATACATCAAATCCAACTGTTGCTGTTGCCGGGTTCTTGTTAAGGAGTGGCTTTCATGACTCATCCAGTGACATCACTCCCTGGCCAATCAGTTGCCTGCAGTCTGTAAATGTCACATTTTCGGCTGAACTCAACTCGACCCCGACCGAGTAGGTTCTAAAAATGTACCACCTTGTGCCAGGTGGTATTACCTCTTGGAAAACCCTAACAGCTGAGTGGGATCCAGTCGAGTGGAGTAGGTAGAGGTTGAAAAGGGAGGAATGTGTTCCGATGTCATTCGAAATCTCTGAAAGTTGACTTTGGCTTGTTTTATCTCTTCTTTTTTTTCGGAAGGCATGTTTTATGACATGTGAATAGCCCGGCTGGCTCAGTCGGTAGAGCATGAGACTCTTAATCTCAGGGTCGTGGGTTCGAGCCCCACGTTGGGCGTAGCAGTTTAAATTGTCAACAGATGTTTGATCTAACACTTAAGTTCAGCTCTGTTACCACCATCACAGCATCCTCAGTGGTGCCTCTTTAAATGATCACAAACCTCCTGAAATGCACAATATGAGTAAAAAACATTCAAACTTGAGCAAGAGCATTACTTTGACCTTTCTTTGGGCTCATGTCATTTCTGTATTCCCCGTTTGCTCAAGTATGATCATTTACTTTAAAACAAAAGAAGGAAAATCTGAATAACAACCCATGGCCTCTGGCCCTCTCTTCCTTTCATTACTCATCCAGTGACATCACTCCCTGGCCAATCAGTGGCCTGCAGTCTGTAGACGTCACATTTTCGGCTGGACTCAACTCGAATCCCTGCCGTGTAGGTGCTAAAAATGTAGCTGCTACCAGCTGCTACTACCTCATGGAAAACCCTAAAACCTGAGTCGAATATAGTCAAGTGGAGTAGCATTTTGCATTTATGTTCACGTTTGTCATATTTTACATAGTCAGGGAAGTAATGGTGTCAGGATGGCCAAGCGGTCTAAGGTGCCAGACTCAAGGCTTCATTCCTTCCTTAGCACAGGGACTTCTGGTTTCCAAAAGGAGGCGTGGGTTCAAATCCCACTCCTGACACTAAATTCTTGCTTAAATCTTACTTGCTTATTAGAAGACCGTGAAGAAAGCCATGTCAGGCCATGGCGAAAAAAGGCATTTATCTCTGAAGACGGGCCTTCAGTTCCTCCCATTAACATACACAATTCTGATGTGCAATGAGGCAGTTCTCCTGCTACATTAAGCTCTTTTCCACTCGTACTTACTCACAACCACCTCAATGTGGGTGGGGTCGTTATAGCAAGGAGGTCCGAAAGTCCTGTGATGTCACTTTTATTAGACAAAACATGACACAACAATTTAGGACATCAAGGTGAAGGTATACATGCTACTTTGTCTGTGTCTTTGCGTCTAGTAATCCACCTCGTTGATGATCACAGAATACATCAAATCCAACTGTTGCTGTTGCCGGTTCTTGTTCAGGAGTGGCTTTCATGACTCATCCAGTGACATCACTCCCTGGCCAATCAGTTGCCTGCAGTCTGTAAATGTCACATTTTCGGCTGGACTCAACTCGACCCCGACCGAGTAGGTTCTAAAAATGTACCACCTTGTGCCAGGTGGTATTACCTCTTGGGAAACCCTAACAGCTGAGTGGGATCCAGTCGAGTGGAGTAGGTAGAGGTTGAAAAGGGAGGAATGTGTTCCGATGTCATTCGAAATCTCTGAAAGTTGACTTTGGCTTGTTATATCTCTTCTTTTTTTTCGGAAGGCATGTTTTACAACATATGAATAGCCCGGCTAGCTCAGTCGGTAGAGCATGAGTAGGGTTGCCACCTTTCAGAAATGAAAATAAGGGACGCCCACCATGGCTCGTCTGGACTTTGACCACCACCGCCGACTCCATTGGCCACTGCTCGCAGCAGTAATATGTTATTTTGTGCCAATCTCTTAAGTACAGTGGTGATAAAAAAAAGCAACTTGATTGATAGTTAAAGCTTGAAATGCCAATTTATTACCAATAAACACATTCTCTTATAAAGTAAAGTTAATTAAATCTTAAATCAAATCTGTGTGGAGTGTGGAACAATGAACTTTTAAATTATAAAAAAAATAAATTGATAACTTAATGTAACTTTTTAAGTGCAAAACCATATGAACCTCCAGGACATTTTTACTTACAGAGGGGAAAAAACAGAAAAAAAACAAAAAAAAACATTTGTAAACTTTTCTTCTCATTCAGTTAGAAAAAAGGAAGTGCAAAATGTTCCTTATTCCCTCAACCATCTTAATCAGAATCTGTTACTTCTTTTTCCAGATGTACTTTTTGTTACTCCTTGCAGCACTGAGTAACTCTTTGTCTATATATATATATATATATATTTATATATAGACAAAGAGTTACTCCGTGCTGCAAGGAGTAACAAAATGTTCCTTATTCCCTCAACCATCTTAATCAGAATCTGTTACTTCTTTTTCCAGATGTACTTTTTGTTACTCCTTGCAGCACGGAGTAACTCTTTGTCTATATATATATATATATATATATATATATATATATATATATATATATATATATATATATATATATGTATATATATATATATATATATATGTATATATATATATATATATATATATATGTATATATATATATATATATATATATATATATGTATATATATATATATATATATATATATATATATATATATATATATATATATATATATATATATACACGTTTTCTCCGAACAAAATGTATTTATTTACTGTTCCATACCTTATCAGTCTCAGCAGACGATTGGGGAATGAACAACTGTGACACTGAGGCTTGGGTCTGCATTCTTATGTGTCTGCAGTGTTGCTCTCCTGATGCATGTTACCTGATATCAGACAGCCCACCGTGAGCCACAGAAAACACTCGCCGACACGTTTTACAATTGGCTTTATATTCATCGCCACTGACTCTGTCCAGCCATAGATGTGCCTCTTCCCATTCACGCCTGTACTTTGTAAGCGTTTTCGCTTCTGAGGTTGTTGTCGAGCGTCGGGTGTAGTGGACATTATTAAAAATGCACGGGTTTTGTGCCGCGCTGGTGTGTGTGTGTCTCTCTAAATAACTGTGAGCGACAGCACCGCGCGCAGGGAGCCAGGCTCACAGAGGTGCGCAGCCGGGGAGGCGGGGCTTTGTGTGGATGCGTGTTGTACAGACAAGTGTATTGGACATTTGTGAAAATACGGAACAAATCGCGTCCCGTATTGACGCAACATTTTGTTGCCAAATAAGGGACGATTCCGTATTTCAAGGGACGGGTGGCAACCCTAAGCATGAGACTCTTAATCTCAGGGTTGTGGGTTCAAGCCCCACGTTGGGCATAGCACTTTTAATAATCAACAGATGTTTGATCCAGCACTTAAAGTCAAAGTTCAGCTCTGTTACCACCATCACAGCGTCCTCAGTGGCGCCTCTTTGAATGATCACAAACCTCCTGAAATGCACAATATGAGTAAAAAACATTCAAACTTGCATAAGAGCATTACGTTTACCTTTCTTTGGGCTCATGTCATTTCTGTATTCCCTTTTTGGTCAAGTATGATTATTCACTTTAAAACAAAAGAAGGAAAATCTGAATAACAACCCATGGCCTCTGGCCCTCTCTTCCTTTCATTACTCATCCAGTGACATCACTCCCTGGCCAATCAGTGGCCTGCAGTCTGTAGACGTCACATTTTCGGCTGGACTCAACTCGAATCCCTGCCGTGTAGGTGCTAAAAATGTAGCTGCTACCAGCTGTTACTACCTCATGGAAAACCCTAAAACCTGAGTCGAATATAGTCAAGTGGAGTAGCGTTTTGCATTTTGGTTCACGTTTGTCATATTTTACACAGTCAGGGAAGTAATGGTGTCAGGATGGCCGAGCGGTCTAAGGCGCCAGACTCAAGGCTTCATTCCTTCCTTAGCACAGGGACTTCTGGTCTCCAAAAGGAGGCGTGGGTTCAAATCCCACTCCTGACACTAATTTCTTGCTTAAATCTTACTTGCTTATTAGAAGACCGTGAAGAAAGCCATGTCAGGCCATGGGGAAAAAGGGCATTTATCTCTGAAGACGGGCCTTCAGTTCCTCCCATTAACATACACAATTCTGATGTGCGATGAGGCAATTCTCCTGCTACATTAAGCTCTTTTCCACTCGTACTTACTCACAACCCCCTCAATGTGGGTGGGGTCGTTATTGCAAGGAGGTCCAAAAGTCCTGTGATGTCAGTTTTATGTGACACAAACATGACACAAGAATTTAGGACATCAATGCGAAGGTATACATGCTACTTGGTCTGTGTCTTTGCGTCTAGTAATGCACCTCGTTGATGATCACAGAATACATCAAATCCAACTGTTGCTGTTGCCGGGTTCTTGTTAAAGCGATACTCCGGAGTAGATTCAACCTGGGGTCATTTGAACCGTGATATCCAGCCAAGTAGCCCACCCGCAGTTTTTGTCAGTTTTTGACTCAAAGCAAGGCTGCTCAATTTCTCCATTGATAAAATAATTTCACAACTCTACAACATAAAAATTCATAAAAAAAACATGTAGAATATAGCATATACTTTGTTGTCTACAGTAGTAGATCAACCCTCATCTTACTTTGAAGCTCCCAGATCAAGGAAGTGACGTCAACGCAGCTTTAGCAGCAGAAAAGCTATCAAGCTTGTGTTGATAATAATAAACTCCTGGACTATTTTCAAACTTCCAAATGCATTGTTTTTTGAGTACAGACCATATTTGTACTACTGTAGAAGTTTGGTGTCATGGCATGTAATTTTAGTGTGGTAATTTTGGAGATACTGCCAGGTTCCATTAGCGCTTGTACTAAGCTGTTCGGGATAACTGAGTAATTCAGCTGATGTTCAGCCAATATTGAAAAAACTTCGGGTGGACTCCTTGGCTGGATGTTCAAAATGACCCTAGGGTGAATCTACTCATAACTATCACTTTAACTCTTGTCAACCAAATGACTTAAAGGATAACTTGTGGGTTCAGTTACCCATTACAGCTATCGATTTGCTACCCAACCTACAACTGGTTGCTGACCAGTGGGTTTTTTGGTATACACACTCATCCCTGGGTGGGCTCGAACCACCAACCTTTCGGTTAACAGCCGAACGCACTGGCCGATTGCGCCACAGAGACTTGCTGTAGCTGTCTGTGGGCGTGGCCTCGATCATTACCACCTCTCATCCCTTCATTACTGTGTGTTCGATTTCTTTATGTTTGTCATAAGGTTGATATCTGCTGTGTAGGTAACAAGTAAAGTAGCACACAACAAGTAGTCATTAACTTCCTGGTCTGACTTGTTAAAGAAAGAGATTTAATGTCAAAATTTTTTCCCAAGTGCCTTCATTTGGTCTCTCGGCCTTTTTGAATTTTTTCTTGTTTGTGTGTGACTTTCATAGCAATATGACAAAAAGGTTGTTTTTTCACTTTGCTTGTGCAATTTTGACAAAAGACAGAGGAGCCTCCAGGTTGAGTCATGCATTACACTGCACTTAACAGGTCACCCTTGGAGAAATATTTTGCCAAGGAGCGTGTATAATGCATAAGGAGAGCGTTTTGGCGACAGAATGTTTGCGTTAACTCACATAATACGCATAAGCCAGAACGTCCCTGGGTGGGCTTGAACCACCAACCTTTCGGTTAACAGCCGAACGCGCTAACAGATTGCGCCACAGAGCCTCTGTCTCGCTTTTGTTGACAGTGGCTGTGGCTTCGAGCTTGATTGCCCCCTCATGGCGGTAACCTTTCTACCTTAAAATAACAGCTTGAAAAAAATTGTGCGGCTAGAATGAGTTTTAATATTACGATTGGCCTGTCTCCTATGCCCTTCGGGGTCTGAGTTGGAAAAACTGCACTATGTAACTTTGCTGGACCGGCCTGGGAACTGAGCGGAAGTACTTCGACTTGCTTTCTGGCACACCTACCGCAAAAACAAATAGACCCTCTCACGCTCCCAGGTACATTACATTGATTACTCTTACCTTCTCGGACGGCATCAGTGGTGTAGTCTATGTTGAACGCAGGTATACGGCGTATACCCACCTCTTTTTTGGGGGGATACCTACCTGAAATGCTCTGTATACCCACTTAAAATTCGCTTTTCAATATTTAGAATAGCACAGCCACGTTTCATCAACTACCACTTCTCATGGATGCCTTGTTATAATGTAACAATACAACGACAACACTTCAGAATAGCATTCATTCGGAAATTGCGGCAGTCAGTCAATCTCCCAGGGATTCCCCATCAGTTGTTTGACAATAACGTCCCATAGAAACTCTTCTTCTTTGTATTAGTTGAAAGCGGTGATTCTCTAACGCACAACAGCGCCCCCTATAGGAGTGGAAGGTGGAAAACTAAAATGGATGTGTGTGTATATATATATTTATTCTGAAAGCCCTTGTGTATATATATATATATATATATATATATATATATATATATATATATATATATATGTATATATATATAAAAAAAACAACCTGTCTCAAGATGTGATGGTGTTCTGCTGCTTTAAAACAAACACTCTGTTAGGCCTCGCTCTATGAGGGATGAGTACAAAGATTAAGTGCCACAGGGAGTCCCATTGCCACTGAGATACACAGCACACAGTCCACACAATCAAAGTGAGTTTATGCTGTCCCTCATGCATGCAAGGGGCAGGTAAGTGCAAAGCTGCGACCCCACAAACATGTTTGTCCCTTAACACGTTAAGACAGCATTATAAATGTGCTGTTACTAGAATGGCAATGACCAAGTCGTAGTGCATTATTAAAAGCCCTATGTTATGTCATATTATTGTAGTACTATGGTACTTAACTTTTCAATGACTATTGCAGCGCGCCACTGGAGGTACGGCGTGCATTAAGGGGCTACTATTGGTCCCGAGGGGTCCCGAGGGGTCCCGAGTCCCGACCCCTAGTTTGGTACCACGGGCCTATGACTGGCCAACTATACGGTATACCCACCTCAAAAAGGTAGACTACACCACTGGTCGGCATAGCTTGTACCTTCTGACTCCTCGCCGGTTCGTCAACAAACGTGAAACGTGAAAGCGAAAGGGTGTTGTATTTACGACAGTGTAACCGTACATTACCTCCAAGCCTGTAGGGGGAGCTCCATAATGGGCTTTTTGAGAAGTTACATTGTATTGCTTTAAAGGATAAGATCGTTTTTTTGACATTGGGCCCTTGATTTCACATTATAACATAATATAATTTTGATTTTTTTGTCGTAAAGTGGGTGTTACTGACGTCCTCGTCGTGCTACTGCCACAGACAGCCCACAGACCTGCTGCCTATTTATTCATTCGGCTAAAATTCAAAATTAGTAACCCGGATTTTTTTAAGTAAGCGACGCACCTCCACGTTATCAGTGCTAGTGTAGAGTAATTAATAAAATATAAACAGCATAGTTTGTGCCTGTATAAGCTTGCCCATAGGAAACCGTTTCATGGCCGAATGTCTCAAGAGAGCAGCCAGACGCCTCTCGAATATCTTCGGAACAGCTCCAAATGACCAACAACAAGCAGGGGTGAGTAGAACATCATGTTATAATGTGAAATCAAGGGCCCTATGTCAAAAAACCGGTCTTATCCTTTAATGGTGATGATTAGTTAACTTTACTATTTAGGAACAACCAGTTTTACACCTAGTATGTTTTATTTGTAATTAAACTGTAGAAAATGTGAATTTGAAGTGTTTTTATTGTACATTTTTGTGCTGAAGTGGAACAACTTAAAGTACTCCTCAGTACATGTGTATATAAACATTTACAGGATGAAGCAGTAAAATTAAATATACTGACTTTGCTTATATAGATGCTAAAAATTTAGACTACATACCATTAATATGCTGTTATCTTATCAATAATACGCTCAATCACACTTTTTGCACATTTCTATTAATAACAATGAGTATTTAATGCAACTTATCACTTACTTTGTTATTAGTTTACGTGCTAAAGTGTAAAAAATGCCCTTAAAATTACGTTAAAATCCAACATGAATATGCAAAAACTTTAGGATATATTTAAAAAATAAGCTTTCGGTGCACTGTTACGAAGATATGATTATGAAAATACAGTTTTTAAATGTACAAAAATATATTCAACAACATTTTAAATAAATAACTTTAACTTAAAATCTTTTTTTTAATCAATTCCAAATAAGTTGTAATATTGCAAAGATTAAAAGAGTTTTAATGAAAAAAAAAGCTCAAAGTGTGACATGAGCATGATTCTCAAGTATCTGTAGATATTACACTTTTTTATTAGTACTTTAAATACTTTCAAGTTTGTGTATTTTGCACCGGTTTACTACTCAGTGCCCTTCCTGTTTTACACATGACGCCCAAAGAAGAGGAAAAACAAGATAAACTCTGATATGTGTTGAAGAAATGACGACATCTGCCTCATTTACTCAAATATATTCACATAAACAAAGGAAATGCACAGTTTTTACATGTTGAATTCAGTCTCTACACCGACATCCGGCTGTTCAGAGCAGCTATGTCCTCCATCTTCTCAAACAAGCCTTCGGTCACGGCGTTGTTTCTTTTGCTGGTCAGCACGTGGTACCTGCCCCCACACCTCTGGATGAGCGCCATCAGCTCCCCGTTCCTCAGGATGTGCTGCTCGGCACTCTCTCCCAAAGTTTCCCCCCACGTCAAAAGCACCAGCGTGCGCCTCCAGATCCCTTCCCCGAGCAGGCCCACGTGCTCCTCCACGGCCCTCCAGAATCTTTTTCTTGCAGTCTAAGTTCTCCTTTTCTTTTTCCTCTTTTGTCTGCCGCAGTTGTTGCTCGAGCTCTTTTAATCGTTCATTCGCTGCTTCTATTTCCCTTTCTGTTTCCTCCAGTTGTTGCTCCACATCTGTTTTATAATCCAGATAAAGAGTTTCTTTCTCCTCCGTTCTCTGCAGCTCTTCCTTTGTTTCCTTTCTATTTGATTTATTTCTCTTTTTCCTCCAGTTGTTGCTCCACATCTGTTATTAACTCAGAGACCATTTCCACTCATGACTTCCAGCTGTGTGAGGAGCATTACTGCCCCCTGCTGGACTGATTAGAAGTTATTAAGCTGCAGCAGCCTCTCAGCCATAGATATGTATAGAATGTGTTGTGTTGATGGTGAAACATTCAAGACATAACTTGCTTAATTCTCAAACGTTTAGGTTATTATAAACATCAAAGTAGTAAGCTAATTATCACACTACAGACGAAGTCCATATTTATTTTTTAAAATAAAAACGTAAATATTTCCCGTTTATTTGTCCCATGACTGAACTTTATTTATCCCTTGGGATGACTCCCTCAGGGAAATTCAAGTCCCCAGTAGCTCCAAACACACACATAGGATCTCTATGAATCCAAAATACAGTATAATATAGAATAATTAATATGATATATAATTAAAATATAATTAATATAGAATAATCTAAAACAAAGTATAAAAAAAGAATATAGGCTATACAAGATATACAAAGTAAAGAGAGTTAATTAAAATAAGTTATAGCACTATGGTTGAGTTATTGGCCATATTGCACTACACTTGTGTTAATTACACATTGTATGCACATAGTCTGACCATAAATAGATATGATATTCACAGTAGTGACATGAATTATTGCTCTCTCTCTCTCTCTCTCTCTTTTTTTCTTTTCTTTTCTCGCTCTCTTTTTTCCTTTTCTCTCTCTCTTTCTTTCTTTCTTTCTTTCTTTCTTTCGCGTGCGCATGCGTGAGCGTCTGCTGCATGTGTGGAGAGGAGAACGAATGTGAGGATTGCTAAAGGTTTGAACTTCACTCTTTACAGCGGTGTTTCTCTTTGTTTTTCGCACTTTAACATAGTTTGACTGGTTTTCACTGGTGTTTCTTTAGTGTCTTTTTCGGCAGCACCTAGCTTTTTAGCTGGGTGCAATGGTTGGAAGAAGTTATGGTTCTGAAGGCTTTCGGAACCTTTCCCGTCAACATGGAATTAAAATACCAGTCGGCGTGGATTTTTCTGTTGAGGAGTGTGGTTTGGCTGTTGGAGAAGAAAGCGTGAAGGCAGCATCTAGAATGAATAATGCGGTAGTTTTGTTTTTGGACTCTATTGATAAAGTAAATAGCGTAGTTGAGAAGGGAATTGTTTTGAGAAACACGCAAATCACTGTTTTCCTACGGTGGCCGGGACCCGCCATTGCTGCAAATAAAAGTAAAGCTGCAAACAAAAACAAACTCTACTGCAAATAAAAGAGAGGCTGCAAGTAAAAAGAGCCACAACGGAAGTGGATAATCGGGGACTGCTTTTGCCGATTCCCCTGTGTGAGGAGAAGTAACTTAGAAGAAGAAACGAGGAGTAACCACTGGGAAACGAATGAGAAAGTAAGTGAAAATGTTAGTGTTTAATGTCGCTACGTGTGCTTTTAATGTGTTATTTGGTTAGGCTTTGTAGCCCCAGGTTTAAAATTGAACTGGAGGATGCTAGTGTGTTGTTAGCTTCGGCTAACACGGAGAGACCGCTAACGAGAGGAGAATCGAGTTCGGTAACTTTACTCGAATATGCAGCAAAACACAGATATTATGCAGGCTACCCTCATGTGTAGTGCTTTCTCTAATATTTGACACTTAGTTGAACCCAAGCTCATAGCTTATCTTTGGGTCTCTGCATCCTTGTCCTGTAAGAAACTCTGGAGATAATTGGAATGACCATGATGCTAAAACTTGACAGGAAAACTACAGTGAACAATTTTCTGTTCTTGTTCCTAGGTTTGATGGGAGCAATTGCAGTTTCCCAAGCATGTTCCTGATATCAAATAATAATACAATAAAAAATGTGTGGTGTTGTATACCATGTATTTGCAATACAAAACAAAAATATTTAAAAAAAAAAAAAACTTAAAACTTACGTTTGAATATGCAACGTAATATATAACATAACTGTTATAAAAAATATAACAAATATCACAAATCTGCCATGAAAAATAGAAACGCTCACATCTCTCTTACTCACTGCATTAAAACTACACTAGTGACTGAGACTGTGTGGCACCATTAACTTTTACCACAGGTACATTTCTGGGTCTAAAAGCACCCAAAGCCGGGGGAATTCTTGATGCCAAAGTCCATGTTGGCTTTGAAGGCACTATAAGTGTCCAAAAGAGGAAGCTTTAAAATGTTGGCACAGGTATTCGCCTTTGGGAATGTTGATGTTGTAGAACATAGGAATTGAAGACGTGGCAGAGGACTCATGCCAGCAGGAGGCACACACTGCACACCTGAAGCGAACATTAACACCTCCTCCGAGGTCACAGAGTTGGCATCTTCTAAAAGTAGAGAGCATTGAAATCAATTGACAGTAAATCCTATCTACATCAACACTGGAACTTTTCATAATTTGTGTGTATAAAATCAGACGAGCAAATTGAGTAACCTTCACAATGGAGAAGATAGTCTGCCCAGTAAGTCATAGCTTTCTCTTCCTGAGCCCTCCTGTTGCTTCCCTGTTGACTAAGTTCAGGCTGGAACAGTTTTTCCATCTCTGCAGCAGACAGCTTCACATCGGCATGACAGAGAGCAGGGCTTAAGACCGTTGGATGCTGCTGCAGAGCTGTCAGAAACGGCAGACTTTCAAGTCCAGCCTTGAATCTAAAATACAATTCAAATATTCATGTGAAGTTACATACGTATCGTGTAGAAGTAAGCAAGAAAACGGGACAACAGCAACACATTTTTTCATAATTGTTTCAGTGACAACAATAACATACGGAAACCTTCCTCTCGATTGCAGTGCTGTTCCTGGGGATGATGTACCACTTCAGGTACTCCTCTACAATCTGTTTTTTTTCTTCACATGACCTAACATGCCTGAAGCACCCAGCAGTCTGCAACATGGCGCTGTTCTGTACCATCAAGTCCTGAAGGATTTCCAATGAGGGTGCATTCTGAATCTAAAAGAAGAGATAATAGAGTACCACACATTTCAAATATGAATATAAGTAATTATAAAAAAAATGGTAATGCCAGAAGGATAATTAGAAAGAATGGTTTAAGTGGACAAAAATCTCTCTTCACTCTTATTCTAGAGTTTCACACCCTTCTATCAAGTATCCTCATAGCTCTTGTAGGACTTTCCCTAACTCCTCATCTGTAATGTCTCCTACAGATGCCTTGAAACTGCTCTGCCCTGAAATGTAGCTGACAAGATCCTGTGACAGAAAATTGGGACCTGGTCCGCCATGTACAATGGAGACAGCAATCATCTTCCCTGCCAAATAATACTCATCCTCTACGATAGCTGTCCAAGAAAATTCAGAGTAAAGAAATATTAAATCAGGTTTCATATTTAAAAATACTGCATGGCTGAAATTCAGGTTTTTTCGTTCCGGGCTGTCAGTACCTGTTGTTACCATATAATACATCCATGGTTGTTAGTTGTTTTTGTCTGGGGTAGACACTGCTCTAGAGTGAGAGCGTGTGGTGGTAGCCTACATAATATCTGTGTTTTGCTGCATATTCGTGTAACAAGGGTTAATTTGACTTGTGTATAATTCCACAAAATTATATTTTTAATTGTTTTTATGACATTAATTAGATTAGTCAGGTGGAACTTTCGTTTTCATTTACTGTTTCTGCACGTTCTTTTATGGGGGAGCAACATTTGTAACAAAAGATACGGTCCCGCCAAAACTCTTCCTCTCTTTTGTGATGTTCATGAGGAAAGGTGAGCTCCCATTTTGTCACTTATATTTGTCATTTTATTTTGTCTATGTTGCTCCATATTTCACTTATTTGTGCTATTGTTTGCGTCATTGTAATTCTGCTCTCTTTTGTGATGTTCATGAGGAAAGGTTGGAAAATAAAAAAGACCTTTGAAAGAGTAGCAGTGTGGTCTCCATCTATTCACACTTAATAACACAACGCAGAGGTTTCATACCGGTTACATTCGAGTAAAGTTACCGAACTCGATTCTCCTCTCGTTAGCGGTCTCTCCGTGTTAGCCGAAGCTAACAACACACTAGCATCCTCCAGTTCAATTTTAAACCTGGGGCTACAAAGCCTAACCAAATAACACATTAAAAGCACACGTAGCGACATTAAACACTAACATTTTCACTTAGTTTCTCATTGGTTTCCCAGGGATTACTCCTTGTTTCTTCTTCTAAGTTACTTCACCTCACACAGGTGCATCGGCAAAAGCAGTCCCCGATTATCCACGTCCGTTGTGGCTTTTTTTATTTGCAGCCTCTTTTATTTGCAGCGTCTCTTTTATTTGCAGCGTCAGCGTTTCTTTTCCTTGCCGCTGCGTTTCTTTTATTTGCAGTAGAGTTTGTTTTTGTTTGCAGCGTTACTTTTAGCAATGGTGGGTCCCGGCCACCGTATGGGGAGTGCTTCCAACAGTTTGTGTCCGGGGTGGGAGGGGTCGGCTACAATCTGATGCACGCCTTATGACATTTTATTATAAATTATTTCAACAACTACACTGGAGCAGCCATTCATCTCTTGTAGGATCACAGTGTGGTTGTATGAATCTAATCTAAATTTTTGTAAGCATATCTTAGTAATTTGAAATTTATGTCACACAGTTAGCTGTGCGTGTTCTCCCTGCACAATGGAAGCTTGGGTTCTCTCCAGGTACTCCAGCTTCCTCCAATCCAACTAAAACATGCAAGTTAGGTTAACTGGTGATTGTAAATTGAGCCTAAGATGAGTGTGAGTATGCATGGTTGTTTGTCTTGTTTGTCTCTGTGTGGCCCTGGGATGGACAGGTGACCTGTGCTGGTGTCATTAAATGTCATAAAATGCCCGCCTCAGCGTCCTGGAGGTGTGCAGGTGCTGGAGAGATGGCAGATTGCAGCCGATCAGCCTCTCCGCAGAGTGGATGATACGCTGCAGCCCTTGTCCTTGGCGGTGGCCGCAGCGTACCAGATGGTGATAGAGGTGTAGAAGTGCACCTTCATCAATCTGATTGATTGACCATCTAATCTGATCATCAATCGAAACTTCTTTGTATCCATAAAAAAAAAAGCATGCGCTGTTGGAGCAATCGTGGTTGGATTACTTTCCCCTGTGAGCTATGTGATGTCATTTCAACACTTTTCTAGTCGTACCCACAGACCTGAATTCGTGTTCACAGTGGAGAATTTGTAGTCGTAGAAATTAGTGGTATTCACAAGAATTTGCACTCGCAGCTTTTAGATTCATACTCACATAAAAAAAACATTCCTAACCCGAACAATTTCTCAGACTCATGTGTAAGACAGCAGAATTTTGTGTTCAACTTTATCATTACGAGTACGAATGGTTCGAATCATGGATACATCTTTTTGGCAGCGGTCTTACTCCATAGATTCTGCCTATTTTGGTGACCTTGAAGATGTTGCATGTTTCCCATCAACAGGCACAAAGCCCGGATACGGAGTGTGTATAAAGCAGCCTGTGAATCAAACATGGAATGTGAAGCGTTTGTGAAAATGCACAAAGCAAATCCCGCTGGTGTGACAAGCATTTCCTTTTCTCGAGATAACGAGTTATTTATCTCGTTATCTCGACGAAACTATAACGGCACCTCTCGTGCATCATTGGGTAACCATGGAGACGGCCTGGTCCCTTCAGCTGGTCACTGATGAAGTCGACTCCATCAGCAGGATCACTGAGGTGTAAACGCCTGTTGAGCTGCAGTCGAGCCGGCCGTCTCCTTAAAGGACGCGGGCTGATACGAAAGTTATCTCTACAAGACAAACAAATTGCGAACACATAAAACATATATAAACAGGGGCGGACTGGGGAGAAAAAGTGGCCTCGAAAACCATCGGTAAATTAACTCATCTCGAGAAAACCATCAAAAAAAAGTTTATACGTACCATGTCCACTCTGGGCTTCCGTAATTTTGAACCCTTTTATTAAATCACCTACAAAGATACAAAGATTGCATTGTTCAAAACAAAGATACCATGCCATGATGTGTTCAGGGTCCTTGCTATAGAAGTCTGATTTCTGACAGCTATTCTGAGAACAAGCTGGGACCCAATAGGATTCCTGTATTAGTTAGTAAAAGAAGGAATCGAAAACAGTGAGCCTGCTGGGTGAATCTATCTAATCTGTTATCGGTACCACGTACAACTCAGAATACATCAGAGACCAGTGTAAACTCCACAAAGCTAGCCTTACTTAATATTAGATCTCTGTCCAATGAGCCACTGTTGGTTTATGACTTCATAATTTCACACAATTTAGATTTTCTTTTTCTGACAGAAACATGGTTAACAGAGAGCACAAGTGCTACTGTTCTTAATGAAGCAGCCCCCCCAAACTTTAGTTTTATGGATAAATGCCGAAATGGGAGGAAAGGTGGGGGGGAGGCTGCCTTATTTAAAGATACATTCCAGTGTAAAGAGATATCATTTGGTGATTTCACTTCTTTTGAATATCTGAGTTTTATTTTAAAGGGTGTTCCTAAAATCCTGTTCTTAATCATTTACAGATCTCCAGGATACTGTGCAAGTTTTATTGATGAATTTTCTGAATTATTGTCTGTTATTTCGACTGATTTTAACCATTTTATTTTGACCGGGGATTTTAACATTCACATAGATAATATGACGGATGGTAATGCCAAATAATTTTCTTCTGTGCTGGACATGTTTGATTTGTGGCACCATGTAACAGAACCTACCCACCTTCGAGGTCACATTCTGGACCTGGTCATTTCTAAAGGTGTTGATATTTCTTCTGTTGTGGTTATTGATTTGGCTTTGTCTGACCATTTTTGTATTTTATTTGATTTACATATTACTCAGAATGTTCACACAACCAGCTTCTCAGTTAAGAAGAGGTACACCAATGAGAAAACAAGTGCCCAGTTTAGGGAGGCCATAGCTATGTTACCAACAATGAGCGCAGTCGGTTGAAGGAATGCTGGATCATTTTAACTTGAAAATTTTTAATGTAATGGAAGCTGTTGCACCGATAAGAATCAAGAGCACCTTGATCAAACAAAAAACCCCATGTAGAAACAGCACTACGGTCAAAAACCTGAAAAGAGAATGCAGGAAAGCTGAACGGAAATGGAGGAAAACAAAGCTTCAGATTCACTATGAGCTGTACAAAGTCAAAAATCAAAACGATTAGACAAAACATTCACGCAACATAGACAAACAAGAAAACTAATCTGTGTCTAAAACCTAGAAATAACTCTGACGTTATGTCACAATTTAATATTGTAGATTTAAAAATCCTAGAGGAAACAGTATGGCATCTGAAATCAACAACTTGTTCTCTGGACATAATACCATCCGACTTTTTAAAAACTGTTTTTACCTCAGTAGAAAGTGATCTCCTACGAATAGTTAACAGCTTACTGGCATCAGGCATTTTTCCCAAGTCACTAAAGACAGCTGCCATTAAGCCACTCCAGAAGAATAAGAAAAATAACTAGAAAATTTCTGAAGAAATTTAGAAGGGGCCTGCCAAAGTGTGCGTATCGCTCAACCAATCACGGCTGCTCAGGAATGGTTCGCAAGGCCTAAAGAAGAAGCATTCAAGCCTAAACGGCATCAAAGCCATTTAAATTTAAAAATTTAAAGCAGCGAACTGTCCCTTTAAAGCGGCGAACTGTCCCTTTAAAGAGGCGAACTGTCCCTTTAAAGCAGCGAACTGTCCCTTTAAAGCTATGGTAGGTAATCCTAGAGAGCTAGCAAGAGAGCTAGCAAGATTCGAAAGTGGCCCCTCCTCTAAGCTCCACCCCCCACTCCCCATTCCGTCAGTGCTTCATCCAAAGCCACGCCCCCACAAACTTGAACGCGCATCTGACGCTGGGACTCTGCCGACATGTCCCACTCACGAGGAGGAAGGAGCCGACAGAGGGGGGCGTAGCACAGCCCTTTTACAGACAGCCGTTCCACTTCCTATTCGCCCCATTAAAAAAAATTTGGCTGCAGTTCAGTTGATTTTCTCTGGGGGCGCTGGCGAGCGAGTGCAGAATGACCATTTTCCATAGGGCTGGCGCTAATAACTCAAAAAATGTCCCCGCTAGCGACTGAAACCTGAACATATTACTGTGATTTCTGACAGCGGGATGTAGATTTATATCAAAAGTACAATAACCTGGGAGTTATATCTTTCTGTTTTCTTACAGGTCTGGCATTTGCGAGTCAGTCTCCGCTAGCATTTTGCTAACGGAATCTGATGAACGCACGGCAGATTACGACCGGCTGCTTTACGGCACTCGTCCACTGTGCCAGAGTGCTAACCTGGTGCTGCTAACAACAACCAAAGCTAAACCAGAGGCTAGTCAGAGAGTATGTAAAAGGGATGTGCTGAAATCTGTAACTATTTGAGCTAACCCCTCTCTGCTAGCTCAGCGCTAGGACTGACCATGCCGTAAAGTGATGCCACATGCCTGACGTCACTCGTGAGGCAATACTGACAATAAATGTGTATTTTAAAAAGATCTAGCGAGTCTAAAAAATCAAACCAAGTGCCGTTTGAAAGGATAATTTATCCTTCCTTTAGAAAAATGAAAATAAAAAAATATAAAAAATTCTATCGAAAGCAATGGCTGGATCTAATGTGGATTTCATAGTACCACCATAGAGTTCGGCGTGCTCTGCACTGCTTCGTTGGCGCCCCTAGAGTGCAGTACCACCCGGAAATAGCCGCCAGTTTTCCCTCTCCTCATAATAGAGACTCTCTGGGCGTAGGCAGAAACCGCAGAGGCATCTGATTGGTTTTTTGTAGCGCCCCAATCTGAGATCAGCACCCCGCTGATCTCGGATTGGTCAGCTTTTTCTCAGTCCTGCGGCTGCCACAGAGGTCTGATTATTTTCGTCCCTTTTTCTAAATACATCTTGTATAGATTTCTCTCAGGATAGACGGACCATTTCACCCAGTATTACAAAATGTGTTTCTGAACAGGATTACCAACCATAGCTTTAAAGCGGCGAACTGTCCCTTTAAAGCGGCGAACTGTCCCTTTAAAGAGGCGAACTGTCCCTTTAATGCAGCGAACTGTCCCCTTAAAGAGGCGAACTGTCCCTTTAAAGCGGCAAACTGTCCCTTTAATGCAGCGAACTGTCCCTTTAAAGCGGCAAACTGCCCCTTTTAAAGAGGCGAACTGTCCCTTTAAAGCGGCGAACTGTCCCTTTAAAGAAGTGAACTGTCCCTTTAAAGAGGCGAACTGTCCCTTTAAAGCGGTTAATTGTGCTGTTGAAACTTCAAAAGACTGGCTTGGCCACTAATAGCCTTGTTTCTATGGTGATTAATCTCCCTCACTTAACTGACAGTTAAGCTTTCCCAGCTGCTGCTACACTAATTATATGAGACTCAGGCTTCTCAGAGCCAAAAAACTCTACGAACAGATGCTTCCCATTCGGAAACCATAAGAGCTACGGAAAACATTCTCGCAGAATGAGCAAGGGACGCCTTTGGACTTCAATATTCCCGCATTTCAGATCTGTAGCAGATTCACAGTGAAAGCACGGATGAGAGAAAGGAGGGCTGCAGGAGCTGCTGAGATTCTGAGAATTTGATTAATTAAAATGGGGATTTGAGGTCTTTGAGCCCCGACATCACTTTGCTCTGAGGGGCTCTGAGAGCAAACGGTCAGCCCTAGATGAAATATGAAAACATTTTATGAATCCCAACATGCGTGCCGATATTATGACAGTACATAATGGCACTGGAGCGATATTTGTGGGCGTGAGGGCGATTCGAAAATGAATCTGAGGTCAGAACTCTTGCTCTTCTCACACTCTAATGAAATGGCAGTTATGCTCTAAAAATTCAAATTTTGCAGATTTTGGCCAAAACTTTGGTTCGCTTGGAGGCATGCTGTGGGAAATCCGTAGCAGGTATCGATATGGCGTCTTCACTTCTGAACACAGTACGGACGTATCTACAAACTGACAATTGAATGGCGTTTCTAGGTTAATGCTTGATGACACAGTAACTCCTCAAGATTTTGGGTTTTTTATGATATTTCCAGGTCATCCCCCTGTTTATTCATAGGGGGGCTTTGGGGGGGTGTTTATTGCTTATTATGTCGCCATGGTAACTCCAATCTTCAATAAAAGTCATAGCCCGTGAAAACTCATCGAGCTGGTCGTTTTGATATATATATATATATATATTGTTGGGATGTGTGGACGGAAGAATAAATATAGCCTATAAATAAATAAAGAGACACGTTTTCAATGTTAAATCCCATAGACTTTTGCCAACGGAATAGTAATAGGTGCCTTGCCATGCATTTGCATGCAGTGCTCTCCTATTCAATGCTATGGCAGGCCCCAATAATACATTTTATTTATAACGCACTTTACATTTACAATAAAATCTCAAAGTGCTAAAGAAGAGAACTCTAGACGCCTCTATGATGAACAACTACAGACCTGTCTCTAATCTCTCTTTTATATCTAAGATTATTGAGAAAGTTGTATTTAACCACCTCAGCGCTGCGTTTGATACTGTAGATCACAGAATCCTGTTGCACAGGCTGGAAAACTGGGTTGGACTTTCTGGAGCGGTCCTTAACTGGTTCAGGTCCTACTTAGAAGGCCAGAGTTATTTTGTTACAATTGGCCGCTATGAATCTGAGCGAGTGGCCATGACTTGTGGAGTCCCCCAGGGGTCAATTCTTGGACCTCTTCTGTTTAACATGTATATGCTCCCTTTGGGTCAGATAATGCAGAATTTTAACATCAATTATCACAGTTATGCAGACGATACACAACTTTATGTGTCTCTGTCACCGGACGACTGCAGCCCACTGTGTCAGTGTCTGGAGGAAGTAAACACCTGGATGAGAGAGAATTTTCTACAGTTAAATGAAGACAAAACTGAGATCATTCTGTTTGGTAGCAAAGAGAAGAGGGTCAGCGTTGGTAAATATCTTGAGACTCGGGACCTTACAATCGCTGACCAAGTTCGTAACCTCGGAGTGTTGATAGACTCAGATCTGACTTTCAGCAGCCACATCAAAGCTGTCACCAAGGCAGCTTTTTACCACCTCAGAAACATCAACAGAATTAAAGGTTTCCTCTCCCAAAAAGACCAGGAGAAACTCATCCATGCATTCATCTCCAGTAGACTTGATTACTGTAACGCTCTTTTAACTGGACTTCCCAAAAAGAGCATTAAACATCTGCAGCTCATCCAGAACGCTGCTGCTAGAGTTTTAACCCGGACTAAGAGATCTGAACACATCACACCAGTTTTAATATCTTTACACTGGCTTCCAGTCAGTCACAGAATAGATTTTAAAAGCCTGCTGATGGTTTACAAATCCCAGAACGGTTTAGGCCCAAAATACATCTGTGATATGTTCAGAGAATATAAAGCCAGCAGAGCTCTTAGATCCAAGGACTCAGGTCAGCTGGTCCAGTCCAGAGTCCAGACTAAACATGGAGAAGCAGCATTTAGCTGTTATGCTGCAAACAAGTGGAACAAACTGCCAGTGGAGATTAAACTTTCACCAAATGTAGACATTTTTAAATCCAGGTTAAAGACATTTCTGTTCTCATGTGTCTATGCATGAAATATCTTTTAACTTATCTAGACTGTTGCTTGTTTTTAAATTCATTTAAATTATTTTATTTGTTTCTCTTTATATTCTTTTATGTATTTTTAATGCTTCTCACACTCCCTGCTGCAATTCTTTTATTTTATGTAAAGCACTTTGAATTGTTTGTACATGAAATGTGCTATATAAATACATTTGGTTTGATTTTGATTTGATACAAAATACACGGCTTACATCATCTTATATACATTTTAAAAGAGCATTTTTACTTTTTATAATATTAAGGGCTTTAGTAAAGGAAAGAAAATCTTTATGAAATACAAAAAATCTGGGTTTTACATTCATATATTTACATTTATGTATGAAATATTTTCCGAATAATAATATGTTATTGAACAGAAAGTCCCATTCACTATTAACCATCATAACATCATAAATAATGTCTTTTAGGGAGAAGGGTTGGAGACGGATCCCCGTGTGCAGCCAGTCATGTACATCATCTATCTGCGGCTTCGTGAGCCACGTGACTTCCGCATTCATTCCTGAAGTCTGTAGAAGTCTGTGGGGGAGTCGCTGCTCTTTGTTTACGCCCCTCCGGTCTAAAGACCAGAAAACCACCAGAGACTTTTGTCGTCTTCGTTTTTATGGAGCTTTGAAGCAGCGCCGCAGGTAAGTTTTCCATCTTCATCGTTAGGACGGTTCGGCTGGCCTGTTTGGACCGACACGGTCCACACGAAGCAGTGTTAAAAACACTGCCAAAGCCAATAAATGCGCTGTGTTAGCCTTCCATTATCGGCGTGTTTCTGATAAAGATGGAGGTACAAGAATTTAATGAGGTTAATATATCCAAAATGTTTGTTAATCTGGTGGAGTGGCATCTCTTTAGCTGCAAACAGCATTTTATTTCTGTTTCCCTCCTTCTATCCAATGTTCTGCTGTTTCTGCTCTATAAGAGTTTATCTGCAGGGTTAGAAGCTGCTTCTCCTGGTGATATATTGTTCCACTCGTACGGCGCTCTGCTCACTGTGGCTGTTTTTAAATGCGCCTTAAAAACAAACCTTGACTTGTCTTGTTATGACTCAGTCTCCCTGCAGCTGTCTTTTTGTTCATCTCCTAATAATCCAACTCATTTAAAGCTCTCTATAAAGCACTTTGCTGCTTTGTTCACAGAGCATAATCATTGTTTCATAGATCTGCTGCAGTTAAACAGTTCAACGATTTAGTTCAATACTACAATGGGTTAATGAGATCAAATCTAAATATTGATGATAACTATTAACTCAGAATTGGTGAAAAGAGCCAGAGGAGAAATATTTAGAGCAGCTAAATGTTTAAAGTGGTGTTAATCTGATCTCTAAAAGGATAAAGGCTAACCTTTACTGCTTTAAGATGCTAACAAACTGTCTGACATCTGACTGTCTGGCCTTGCTGTTAAATCCTGATAGTTTAACATATGTCACATAGCTGCTCTGCTAGGGGAGGGGCTCGGTGGCGAACCTTTGGCCGCTCTGGTGGGAGGTTTATGGGGGACAAAAAGGGATTGGGCTGGGGGGTAGATCTGAGCCCAGCGTTGACCCGCTCCATCATCTGCTCAGTGAATTTCAGGTGAGGGGAGGAGGGAGAAAGGGAGGGTGAGGAGCGCAATGACCTGTCAGGGCTTTGGGGGCCTGGGGAAGGTCCTGGTCCTGCTCATTGGTGCTGTTGAGAGGGTTGGGGGCAAATAAGGACCCCTCTTCTTGCCTCTGATGTCTCTCCTTTCCGAAGTTCTTCCCGGGTGGGGGCAGATGCAGTTCCTCCTCAGGGCTTCTGCTGGGCTTTGTTTGTTCCTCTCTATGAGATAACTCCTGGTTTATCTCAGTCTTGGCCCCGAGCACAGATGGATGACGTAGGAAGTAAAATAAGTTGGAGGTGAACAGTTTCACCCTTGTCTTGTTCAAATTAAATCCATTTGCCTTAAAAAGAAGCCTGCGTTCCCCAAAAAATTTTAAAATGATGAATAAAATGCACTGAGTGGTCAGCACATGCCGATAAAAGCCATTTATTCAGAGCCAACACCCTGCAGAATCTTTGCTCTCCTCCTCTGACGGGTGGTACAGGTCCACTGATGAATACAGCTGCATTCAGCGAGCTCACTGCGTTTAATAATCCAACAAAGTCCCGTTTCAGAACTTCAGATTGTTGCTGGGACATATCGTTTGACCCTGTATGCAGAACGATGTTTGTCACAGATGGATATTCATCTGCTATTTCAGGAATTCTCTCCTTCATATCGTTGACCATATCCCTGGGAAAGCAGAGGACCTCAGTGTTCTTACCGCACATCCTTTGTACATCATTTACGGCAGAGTCACCCACAATCAGAGTTTCAGGTCCAGCCTTTAGCGTTCCCTGTGGCCTTTTACTTTCTGACAGGTTTTCAGTCCTTGCCTTGCCGCTTTGGGATGGATGGTCATCCAACAGAGATCCAGAGTCCTTTGATAGTGGAGCAAATCTGTTCTGCAGTTTCACACTCGGTTGTTTTGGAGGTTTGTTGTTAACCTTCCCATTCACGGATGTCCAGTCCTGTTTCCTCCCATGTGCAGGGGTAGAAGAGCTCCTCTGTGTGGTGGGAAGTAGGGCTGAACGATATGGACAAAATTTCATATCTCGATATTCATGCCAGATATCTCGATATCGATACGATACGATATGACTACGGGTTCTGTGAAAACCAAGCATTTTTCAGAAAAATAAAAACATCATAAAACAAAAGAGTGGAGTTTATTGATTAGAACTCACTGCCATCAAGCATAGTTTGCTTGGGCCACTTAAGGGATGACTGAGAGGTCCCTGATGTTTCTTTCAATGTCATACACTCATCGTGCAGCACACGGTGGTGTTTTTTCAAGTGGTGAAACAAGTTGGTTGTGTTCCCTTGCTTTGTCGCAATTTTCGCCAAGCACGACCTGCACAACACCTCGCTCTGGTCAACATCATCCTTTCTAAATCCAAAATACTTCCAAATAATGGAGGATGATTTATGTTATGGCACAAAATTAGATTCTGCACTGCCACCGGCCGAATTATCTCCTGCGCTCATGTCACTTTTCTTTAATTTCTTTCGTTTTGATTTCACTTGGGAGCTAATGTGCTCTGTTAGCACTTAAGCATTTCGTGGATACTACTGAAACGTGAAGATTGTGACAAATTTGTTTTGTTTAGATCAACCACTGTCAGAGATCGCATGAAACACCGATGACGGTGTCTTAGCTCTGTGTTTTGGTAACCCAGCTTGACCGTCGGAGCCCAGTCCACTGACTCAGTAGCCAGCAACGCGCTGGGGCAGCCTTCAAAACAAAGCCCAAACGTAGCCCGTATTACATTACTGTTGATTGGCATTTAACAACATACTTTACTGCACTACTATTAAACAGTTAGATTTCGCACATACCTTTGACGAAGTGGTCACCGCAGACACGAGCATTTGCAGATTCAGCCCCTCCAGTCTGTAAACGTAGGTTAGCTATCCACTTTTTGCGGCGTTGTTCTGTGAGTTTTTTTTCATTTCTCACCTCTATGGGCGATTACCTTTGGTGCTCGATAGTAACCCTTTCCCTTCTCTCGGTTAGACCGATTGCAACATCCAAAAACGGCACAAAACTGAGGTATTTTGGGCAAAAAGTGGCAGACAAAACACAGTGTTTTCAATGGGCTCCAGCTCAGGTTGCCCACCACCTGGGTTCGCGCGCTTAGAAAAATACGGAAGTGACGTCAAGTGAAACCCTCCTGTTCCCCGTGAATGTGTGTGGCTGTGTGCGTCTCAGTCTACTTCTCCCTCACTCCCACCCTCCTATGTTTGTCATTGGTTGGCTTCAGCTGTCGATCCACAGCAAGCGTGAAATAAGCTTTGTGGTTGGCTGGCGGTGGGGTGCGTTCAAGCGCAATCTTAAAAGTAATGTTTATGGTGACTGCCGGAGCTGTATAAGCAGGGCGAGCGCGGGGGAAATATATCGTTTATGTCGTTGCTTTTTCGAAATTACTTTCTTGAATGTTCATATCTCGATATAGATACGATAACGATATATCGTTCAGCCCTAGTGGGAAGTGAAGGCCAGTAGGTTTCACATATTTCAGCTCGCTGTGCCCTGCCTGTGATACGTCCTCCTACTTCCAGGAGACATGATTTACTTTTTGGTTTTGCACCGAGACGGTTCCAGGGAGGATTATTATTGGATGATTTATTATAGTGCACGGAGCGCTGAAGATAAAGGACTATAAAAAATGTTGCTGTTTCTGTTAAAAAACTTTAATCCCAGAGATTTATAAGTGTCCAGAAGCTATCGCAGATAGGCTCATTTGGGAAAAAAAAGGGGAAAAAGCATGATAAAATCAATAAAATAAGCAAAGCAAGCAGAGAGCAGGTAGAGTAAGCGTCCGCTTTAAGCGTGCATCTGCTTTCCCAGACTCTTCATCTAACCCAGTTATTTAGTCCCACTATGTCACCTTGAAGTCTTGGACATACACTGTGTTTATATGAGCAGTGGAAAAGTACAAACTAGGAACATAGATTATTTAATAAAATACAGAATATGAATTCATAATGTCAAATAACAAAGCCAATTTTAACAGTTTCTGCATTAAATCACACAGCAGATGTCCAGCTGGTGATGGCAGCTAACGCAGCTAACGCAGCTAACACAGCGTAAAGCTTTCAGCATGGTTGCTGCGATGGCTCGCGTGAGTGGTGTTGATGACGTCACGGTTTCGTTCCGGCCATTTATAGTGGCGCGAGTTGATGCGCCAGTAGTTGCAGTTTTCTCCATCACAGAGGTGTCACTGCTACGAGACGGTTACCGCTAACTACTCTACAAGGACGAAAGTGGAGAAGAAAACAATGCCCCTGTAGCACTGTCATCAATGATGCTGCTGCTTAGAACCTTACCGGCCAAAAGGCGGCCAAAGAGAAAGATAATTTACATAATAGCTGATGAGGCTTCAGAAGTTGGTATTTCAATAGGTGTGTTCTCACCATTATAGTCTGATATAGTACTTAGAATATAGTTATAGGACTTTTAAGTGTATTGTGTAACCCTTTGTTTGTTTGTTATGAAATAGTGTGCTTCAATGGACACACTTGGGAATTATCGTTCCCTTTCATGATGGAACAATAATAATAACTAGAGAATTTCTGAAGAAATTTAGATGGGTGCCGATCTACTGCCCGCCCTATCAACAAACCCTTTAGTTCAGTTAAAGTTGAGAGTCTCCTGTCACATATAAACTTTTAATGAGGTCTCTCCGATGTTATATGGCTGAGTTATGAGGCCTCCAAAATAGGGCAGTTTTTGGCATTTATGTGCCAAAAAAGTGCTTTTAAATCGATTGAGGCCCAAAATTTCTAAGACAGGTATGATGAAGACAGTTAAGTCATTTTTATCAAGGTCCTGTTTAAAATGGAACTTTTATGGCATTTTCAAAATGGCCTCGGTAAGTGCTTTTCAATGCATTTTCCCATTGCATTGTGGGTATTTTCAAACTTCCCCTCACTATCAGTTTAAAGGAGAAACGCATATCAGATTTATAACATGAAGCTGTTATAACAGGGCATCCATCTTGGCTCTGCTCTCATAAGCAGTCTTAGAACAGAGCAGGCTCCTAATGCGTTGCTACGGAGACGGAACCAGCTGTCTGTGTTAGACAGAGAGCAAACTGAGATATGTGCACACACTATGGCTTCTTAAAAATGACTATAATTTTGACTTCAGCCTCGAACAAACGGTCACTGTTGCAAAGTAAAAAGTTGTATCCGAATAATTCTTGAACCGTCAGCGCCCCAAGAGACGGCAGTTTTAAAATAATTTTTCACCTGAATTTTGAAACCCTTTGGTTCAGTTAAAGCCGAGAGTCTCCTGTCACATATAAACTTTGAATGAGGTCTTTGTTATGGTTTATGGCTGAGTTATAAGGCCTCTAAAAAAGAGCATTTTGACACTCGTGGAGCTCGCTACTAGACTAGTAGCTAACCGAAATTCATGACGGAAACAGAAGAGTAATAGTCCAGCACAGGAGTAATATGTGTGTCTAATGCCTTCGGCATTGGCACCCATAATAATAGATCGGTTTTATATAGCGCTTAATACTCAAAGCCTCTTCCAGTGAATGAAACAACAGCAAATTCCTAACGACATCATTTATTTACAAATAATTGCACAAAGTATTTTACATGACACAACCGTCAGCCGTGAGCCTGTTTTCCAGTTGGTCCATCCGGTTTAACTTTTCAAGCCGCGGCAGGAAGGGGGGGGGGGGGGTGGCAGGATGAGTACATCCTCCGTCTCCTTCTGAACAGAGGACTGATGAATCTGAAATATCAGCTAATAATTGTCCAAATAAGAATTTGTCATAGTTTAATGTATAACTTTTTTCAGGCTAAAGTTAATTTGACACGAGATTGTTCTGTTGTTACGGTTCAGAAAGAGGACTTTTATGATTCTAAGGACTAACTTTGTTTCTTTGCTGCTTTTTTGACCTTTGATCCCCAAAAACGACGCCTATGAAACATCTTTCTCAGATACTCTAGTTTCACCAGTAGATCTTAACACCAGTGTTATATGGAGAACTGCGTGTCCATCAGGGGAATGCTAACAGCTCAATAAAGGGAGTGGACTGGTCAGTTGATAATATATGAGGTCCCAACTGGACATGTTCCCTCCACAACCTGACCTCCACTGAGTGGAATGTAAGGGATTTATGTACTTTATCCTTAAAATAGGGAGAGTGTGCTTTTTCACTTTATCTTATCTGTCCCAAAGGATCTTGAACTTAAAGGTCCTCTCCCAGACTGTCTTTGTCCAACATACTGTTTTGGCTGATGAACATGAAACAATGATGGGGGCTAATGAATATTTGATGCTACAGGTGCTCGGTGGGATTAACAGATGACGAAGGAGGAACGTTGGCAGACATTTTGTTTTCTCAACTCAACCACTACAGATGGAAAATGGCTTCTTCAGAAGAGGTGAGACGGTTTCATTATGATATAGTTCCCAAAAATGTATTCTGGCCGATTACATATCGGTCACCTGTGTTAGTGCTACAGACCTCTGAAGAGGGAGAATGTTTAGGTTTCGGAGTTGAGGATGAACCCATGATGCTCTGATATCCCTGTTTCTGATGGGATGATCTTCAGTTATCAATATTTAACAGGTTGTTTACCTGCCTCAGTGTAGTAGGTTCCATCAGCGTCCTCCTGATGGCAGATCTGAATGGAGATATGTGCAGTATCCCACTGTGTAACTACAAATTCATTCAGATTCAGTTTGACTCTGTTACAGGATCAGGTAATAATCTATATAAAGATATTACCAAAGATATATGAACTCAGGATATTTCCATGTTTGTCTGGTCAGTTTCAGTCATTCTGTGTCATAGATCTGTTATTACAGAGGTGTTTCTTTCTAATAGCAGTGAGAAGTAGTTGGCTCATGTTATTGAGATGCTAAATACATATAAACTTTGTTCTTCATGGTCTCTTTTTTTTCTTTCTCTAGGAGTTTAAAAGCACAAACACAGTGGAACCTAATTCCCTTCAGGATAATGATGAAGCTCTATCAAAAACAGCAAACAGAGAAAAACCACACAGCTGTGACCAGTGTGGGAAGGCATTTAGTCGGAAAAGTGCCTTAATATCACATCAACGTATCCACAGTGGAGTTAAACCTTTCAGTTGTGGACAGTGTGGGAAGGCTTTTACTGATAAATGTGACTTAATAACACATCAACGTATCCACGGTGGTGTTAAACCTTTTATTTGTGGACAGTGTGGGAAGGCTTTTACTCAGAAAAGTGACTTAATAACACATCAACGTATCCACAGTGGAGTTAAACCTTTCAGTTGTGGACAGTGTGGGAAGGCTTTTACTCAGAAAAGTACCTTAATAACACATCAACGTATCCACAGTGGAGTTAAACCTTTCAGTTGTGGACAGTGTGGGAAGGCTTTTACTAAGAAAAGTACCTTAATAACACATCAACATATCCACAGTGGAGTTAAACCTTTCAGTTGTGGACAGTGTGGGAAGGCTTTTACTCAGAAAAGTGGCTTAATAACACATCAACGTATCCACAGTGGGGTTAAACCTTTCAGTTGTGGACAGTGTGGGAAGGCTTTTACTGATAAAAGTGACTTAATAAGACATCAACGCATCCACAGTGGAGTTAAACCTTTCATTTGTGGACAGTGTGGGAAGGCTTTTACTGATAAAAGTGACTTAATAAGACATCAACGTATCCACAGTGGAGATAAACCTTTCAGTTGTGGACAGTGTGGGAAGGCTTTTACTCAGAAAAGTGACTTAATAACACATCAACGTATCCACAGTGGGGTTAAACCTTTCAGTTGTGGACAGTGTGGGAAGGCTTTTACTCAGAAAAGTGGCTTAATATCACATCAACGTATCCACAGTGGAGTTAAACCTTTCATTTGTGGACAGTGTGGGAAGGCTTTTACTGATAAAAGTGACTTAATAAGACATCAACGTATCCACAGTGGAGTTAAACCTTTCAGTTGTGGACAGTGTGGGAAGGCTTTTAGTCAGAAAAGTGCCTTAATATCACATGAACATATCCACAGTGGAGTTAAACCTTTCAGTTGTGACCAGTGTGGGAAGGCTTTTACTCAGAAAAGTACCTTAATAACACATCAACGTATCCACAGTGGAGTTAAACCTTTCCTTTGCGGACAGTGTGGGAAGGCTTTTACTCAGAAAAGTGAATTAATAAGACATCAACGTATCCACAGTGGAGTTAAACCTTTCAGTTGTGGACAGTGTGGGAAGGCTTTTACTGATAAAAGTGTCTTAATAACACATCAATGTAACCACAGTGGAGTTAAACCTTTCATTTGTGGACAGTGTGGGAAGGCTTTTAGTCAGAAAAGTGCCTTAATATCACATGAACATATCCACAGTGGAGTTAAACCTTTCAGTTGTGACCAGTGTGGGAAGGCTTTTACTCAGAAAAGTACCTTAATAACACATCAACGTCTCCACAGTGGAGTTAAACCTTTCCTTTGCGGACAGTGTGGGAAGGCTTTTACTCAGAAAAGTACCTTAATAACACATCAACGTAACCACAGTGGAGTTAAACATTTCAGTTGTGGACAGTGTGGGGAGTCCTTTGGTTACTTCTCTGCCTTAAAAAAACATCAGCTTGTCTGCAATGGAGCACAACCATGCAGTGATTCCCAGTGCAATGAAAATTTAACGACTCCACGTGGCTTTCAGAGTCACCAACAAAGCCACGGCAGAAAGAGACGATCCAAGAAGAATCACTGTGAGGTATGTACATCAAACACTTATTTTCCCATCTCCTGATGAGTTTAGGATTTAACTGAGCAAGTAGGCAAGAGGCTCCCATTGGAGAAGGACAGCGATGTAGGAGTTTTTTAATCCTAACATATTCAGTGAGTTGTTTCTCCTTAAACAGCCATGTCAGAAGTGTTCAATGTCATTTAAATGTTCGGCGAAATCAAACCCAAAGGAAATCAACAGTATAAGTAAGGTCATGTTTAATTGTGAAAGGAAGACCATTATCAGATACTGGATGGAGAGAATTTAACATGTTGGGACCAAACAGCTGTGTAGTCTAAATAAAACCAATAATTAATTTGTTAGGGAGCATAAATAGCCAATCCAAACCATCTATCCATTTTCATCCTCTTATCCAAGGTCGGGTCACAGAACAAACGGGTCCAGGAGTTAACCCCAGCTCTTGTATATTCTGGACCACATCCCACGTCTCTCTGTCTTTTTATTTAACTTCTTTCTTTTTTTCTGAATTCTATCCAACCCTTTACAACCAATTGCTACAGATCCTACCTGCATTCAGGAACATTAGGCGCATTCCCACTGTAGGAACCTTCTACAGTTCCTATAACCTTTTCAGGAACGGGGTCGTTTTTTCCCACATTCGCACATACAGGAACTCGGGACCACGGCCCTCAGTTCCTGTAACCATTTCAGCTCCTTCTCCTCAGCTGGGTCTGTTCTGGGTTCCATAGGAACACATCTGACGGAGGTGTTTGGTGGCTGGTAGCTCCGCCCCTTGTCATGTTGTCACGGCTCAAATGTTTCCTCATACGACACGGCTCCTCATGTCACCTTTCCCTGCAATTCCATCTCGGCCTGGTGGATTTCAGGCTTTGGGAGTGTTTGGAGATCTTGTGACATACATTAAGTTGTTTTGATGTAATTTGTGTGATCGCATGGATTGTTGCCTGCTTATCTGTCTTTCGGGGTGCTCAATTTCATCTCCTCTTGGCCTCTCTTTGGGTTATGTTTCTTTGGGAGTTTTTAATGCAGGTTTGCGTCCTCCCACACAAAAGCTGCAGGTTGAGTTGCTGCCCCTTCCGACCCGGATGCATCTTTCAGCTTTCCCTCCAGTTGATCCTGGTTTATTCATGGTCATCAACCATCCTAATGCTGGAATTCCCTGGCGAAGAAAGGTTATCATGGTTGTAATGTGCATCTGTTGATACTCTTGTATACATCATCAGTGATAATACCTTGGGTCATACAGGGTTTTGGGTCTTTCAAGCTAAACCCCATCCTCCAGGACCACCTGTTTCGATGTTTTTGCAAAAAGCATAATGTCCAGTCTAAGACTTTTCTCTGATGTCTTTAGTAAATCTGAGCTGCTTCCCCAGGTCCACCTGCATCTTCTTGAGTATTCTGCCAGGAGCTGGGATGTTCTCCTGTTCTAATGAATGTTATCTGGTGTGATGATGGTTTGAAGAGTTTCCTGTTGTTGATGGCACTTCAAATGGACTCAGTGACCACATCCAGCAACTGTACAGACACAAATCAAGATAATATGTGGTTCTGATGCCTATGCTGACCTCTAATGAGCAACACAGCCCCTAGGTTTAGAACTGACTGACGTCTAAAATCAAGAATCTGTTCTGTATGTTTGCCCGATTCCTGCCCATAAACAAATGGCCCAGGTGTTGAAGGCAGTTGCAGAAGCAGTCACCTTAGCCATTCTCTCAAGCAGACACCGCCCTAGGAAGAGTCCCATCCCCTTTCTTAGGGCTGGAGAGAAGCCCCCATACCACCCGAAAACAAATGCATGTTGGCTGTCCACAGCCTCAGATTGGCAGCTGAAAGTGGACCTTGGAAAACAGTTAAAGGTCCCTGAACACATCACCCAGACAAGACTAGACAGACAGACTTGGTTATTCACTCAGACGCCACCAAGCGGGTGATCATGTCGGAGCTAACTGTGACCCCAGGAAGATCACTGATGATGCATCCCAGAGCATCCTAGAGATGTATCTAAATTCCTGGACGTCTTTGGACCGTGCTGCTTTCATATCTCGATCTCGACTAAAACACCTCTTCAAGCGGTCACTGTTTGCTCGTTTGGTTTGGTTTAGGATTTCGATGCCAGATTACTGGCACTAACAGAACAGAAGCACCACAGTTTGTTTTCATTTAGCTAAATCAGTAAAGTAAACACAGCCCAAAGTGCAGAAATCAGGACATTTCCTCAGAAAAATTGTGGAAAGTATTTGTTCTTTGTGCTAAGAAGGAATTTGACTTCATCAGGCATCAAACTGTGATCTGTTTTCTAACTGAATGCTCCCAACTTCTAGTTTTAACCTCCAGATATTAGACTGAAATAAAACTCCTAGCTTTCAGTTTCCTACAACATTGGCAGATTTCTATCTTCTTCTTTGGTGGTATTGGTTGAGTTCAGAGCCGGTGTGTTCATTGTAAAAAGCAGCAGGAAACCCTGACCTTCCCTGTCTTTGTGTCTTTGTTGTTTCAGAAGCAGAGCGGCTCAGATGGACCCAGTTCTGAGCCCTGTGTGCACCGTCCCAGTGGTGAACAGGACTGCTGTCAGCAGGGTGGCTCATCATTCACCACTGCAGCGGACCTCAGAAGACACCAAACAATCCAGCGCAGACAGAAATCCTTCAGCTGTGGACACTGTGAGAAAAGCTTCCCATCAGCAGGTCAGCGCACGCTTCATGAGCGTGTTCACACTGAGGAGCAGCTCAGCCGCGACACCAGTCGGTCTGCTGCTCATAAGCCCTCCCACCCTGAATATGAACTGTTCCACTGTTACCGGTGTGCTGCAGTGTTCGTCTCACCATCTGCTCTGTCTAAACATCAGCAGGATCACCAAGAGCAGGAATAATTCCCAACATGAAATGGCTGCAACGCACTCGCTGCGTCTGAACGGACAGAGAGAGCCTCTTCTGGTCCAAACTTCAAACTTTAAAAGCCACAGTTCAGAATTCATTTCCTCTGAAAGTTGTAATGTGCCACAATAACAAGAATGTGTGAGAAAAAAATGATTAAAAACTGTTTCTACTAGTATGTGGAAGCAAAGCTGGATGAACAGAAATGGTGTTATTACTGCAGGAAGAAGCATTTCTGACTTCTTCCCAGCAGAACGCTCGAATTACACAATGTATACAGATGCAGTTTGGAGTTCCAGTGAGATGACTGCTATCTCCAGCTCTGACCACTAGGTGTCAGTAGTTCAACAGTGTTACCTGAACGTTTCTCAGCTCACGTCACATTTGAAGTGCTGTCTTTGATGGTCTTTGTATTCTTTGGTCTGATGAGGTCCCCGTAAGTCTTGGGGTGCTGCAGTGAGACTGTGATGGTGGACCAGGTAAAAACTCGACTGCATGGATCAGAGCAGAGGTCCACAGATGTGATGGAGCAGAAACCTAAAGAAGTTGACATGATTTAACATGAAATAAGTTCACCAGGATAGTGGCAAAGAGTTTGTTTTCTGTTTTTATTTCTTATTCATTTTGTCATAGTATACTAATTAAATAGTTTTTGCTTTAAATACCCACCGCTGTGCATCATGGGCGTGTGTGCTGGCTGGAAAAAAACCTTTTTGTCTTAAAAGTCTAAACAGTCTCACCATGACATTTAGAAACAATATTAATGATAACATTTACTGTAAATACATCCATACAATGATAGTAGAAGTTTTTTACTGGATGGCACCATTTTTTTCCTTTTTATTTGTATTTATCTTTATTTAGTCTAACTATTTGATGATTTTTAAGTTGATGCATTTTAATATTTTGTTGTCAGATCGTCTTCATTTTAATACATTTCTGTTTATTTCCCTTTGATTTGTTTTCATTTTATTCCTTTTTCTCGTCATGATTTTTATTTCTTTGTTCTATCCCTGCATCAGGTTGTCTTTTATTTTCAGAAATTTTATTTCAATATATTACATTTTATTCTTTTCTTTTCAATGTTCTTTTTATTTCATAATCTTTGAATAACTGTCTTTTTATATTCATAAATATTTTAAATTTTACATTATTTCATGTCATTCTTTCCTCCTCTTCGCCATATCTCTTTTCAATGAGTGACTTTTGACCCTCGTAAGGCACGGTATTGCAGCAAAGATCGTGTATTTGTAGAAGGATGTCTTTATATCGACGGTTCCACCTGGTTCCAACAAGCTTCCGTTCCTCGGATCGCGAAAATAACTCAGAGTGAGACCTCTTCATCACTCAGAAACGCCTGATTCATGAAAACAACATCATCGAGCGTTAAGATTAACTCTCTTAACTTTTCCCATTCATTTTCAATGGAAGTTCTTACACCACGGATGCATTGCACTCTTTGGCCTATGGGGGATATTTTGGGACATTTACAGGTAGACTCGTTTGGTTAGCCAATCAGAATAGAGTACGGCAGTTGCTAGCCAGAAAGAGGCAGACCAGACCAATTTGTTACACGGTATTGCTAGTGATAACAGTATTTCATTTCTACAAATGTTATATATGTATATCTGTTATACATCTCTTATTACAAAGTATTAGTTGAGAAACGGCCAAAGTTAACCGGGTCGCCAGGCTGCTGCTGCCACTAGCACCGTTCATCATCATTCATCATCTGATTAATTACTGAGGTAAGTAAATAACGTCAACAAGTCAAAATGTGTGTTTTATGATGGTATAACTTTACAAAGCTGTCCGGTACATGCAAGTACCGTCTCCATTCGGCGTGTTTTTTGTCAAACTATTATATCAAAGACGACTGTAATGTAGAGGCTATCTTAAAGTTCAACGCATCACTAGCTGTGTCTTTGGCTGCTTTAAAACAACTGCATTGAAATGACAATTTATGTGCAGTAGATGATGATTTTAATACATGTGGTACTTTGACCTTGCCGTAGCTTTGGTGTACATGATGAGCATATTTTGTCTCCCTTTGAAGTAGTGTAAAATGCGGACATCGTTTGTTGTTATTCTGTGTTTATGCACCTGTGTTTTGTGATCGTGTGTGAGCGTGTGAAATCGCCGTAGCTTTGGCATACATGAGCATATTTTGTCTGCCTTTGGCTGTAAATATTAGTCGTAAAAGTAGTGTATAAAAGGCGGACATCGTTTGTTGTTATTGTTGTGTGGATCGTCCTTGGTCATATATTCCCACGGTGACGTTACAAGGGCTATGTTTGTTTGTTGTCTCTCTCTTTCTAAACCTACTCCCAGCTCTGTGTTCCCTGTGTTGTTTATTGTCTGTCCATTTCTAAACCTACAGGTAGGAGTGTGACCTGTCCAGCTCTGTGTTCCCTGTGTTGTTTATTGTCTGTCCATTTCTAAACCTACAGGTAGGAGTGTGACCTGTCCAGCTCTGTGTTCCCTGTGTTGTTTATTGTCTGTCCATTTCTAAACCTACAGGTAGGAGTGTGACCTGTCCAGCTCTGTGTTCCCTGTGTTGTTTATTGTCTGTCCATTTCTAAACCTACAGGTAGGAGTGTGACCTGTCCAGCTCTGTGTTCCCTGAGTTGTTTATTGTCTGTCCATTTCTAAACCTACAGGTGGATGTGTGACCTGCCCAGCTCTGTGTTCCCTGTGTTGTTTATTGTCTGTCCATTTCTAAACCTACAGGTAGGAGTGTGACCTGTCCAGCTCTGTGTTCTCTGTGTTGTTTATTGTCTGTCCATTTCTAAACCTACAGGTAGGAGTGTGACCTGTCCAGCTCTGTGTTCCCTGTGTTGTTTATTGTCTGTCCATTTCTAAACCTACAGGTAGGAGTGTGACCTGCCCAGCTCTGTGTTCCCTGTGTTGTTTATTGTCTGTCCATTTCTAAACCTACAGGTAGGAGTGTGACCTGTCCAGCTCTGTGTTCCCTGTGTTGTTTATTGTCTGTCCATTTCTAAACCTACAGGTAGGAGTGTGACCTGTCCAGCTCTGTGTTCCCTGTGTTGTTGGTTGTCCGTCCATTTCTAAACCTACAGGTAGGAGTGTGACCTGTCCAGCTCTGTGTTCCCTGTGTTGTTTATTGTCTGTCCATTTCTAAACCTACAGGTAGGAGTGTGACCTGTCCAGCTCTGTGTTCCCTGTGTTGTTTATTGTCTGTCCATTTCTAAACCTACAGGTAGGAGTGTGACCTGTCCAGCTCTGTGTTCCCTGTGTTGTTTATTGTCTGTCCATTTCTAAACCTACAGGTAGGAGTGTGACCTGTCCAGCTCTGTGTTCCCTGAGTTGTTTATTGTCTGTCCATTTCTAAACCTACAGGTAGGAGTGTGACCTGTCCAGCTCTGTGTTCCCTGAGTTGTTTATTGTCTGTCCATTTCTAAACCTACAGGTAGGAGTGTGACCTGTCCAGCTCTGTGTTCCCTGTGTTGTTTATTGTCTGTCCATTTCTAAACCTACAGGTGGATGTGTGACCTGGCCAGCTCTATGCTCCCTGAGTTGTTTATTGTCTGTCCATTTCTAAACCTACAGGTGGATGTGTGACCTGTCCAGCTCTGTGTTCCCTGAGTTGTTTATTGTCTGTCCATTTCTAAACCTACAGGTGGATGTGTGACCTGTCCAGCTCTGTGTTCCCTGAGTTGTTTATTGTCTGTCCATTTCTAAACCTACAGGTAGGAGTGTGACCTGTCCAGCTCTGTGTTCCCTGTGTTGTTTATTGTCTGTCCATTTCTAAACCTACAGGTAGGAGTGTGACCTGTCCAGCTCTGTGTTCCCTGTGTTGTTTATTGTCTGTCCATTTCTAAACCTACAGGTAGGAGTGTGACCTGTCCAGCTCTGTGTTCCCTGTGTTGTTTATTGTCTGTCCATTTCTAAACCTACAGGTAGGAGTGTGACCTGTCCAGCTCTGTGCTCCCTGAGTTGTTTATTGTCTGTCCATTTCTAAACCTACAGGTAGGAGTGTGACCTGTCCAGCTCTGTGTTCCCTGCGTTGTTTATTGTCTGTCCATTTCTAAACCTACAGGTGGATGTGTGACCTGTCCAGCTCTGTGTTCCCTGTGTTGTTTATTGTCTGTCCATTTCTAAACCTACAGGTGGATGTGTGACCTGTCCAGCTCTGTGTTCCCTGAGTTGTTTATTGTCTGTCCATTTCTAAACCTACAGGTAGGAGTGTGACCTGTCCAGCTCTGTGTTCCCTGTGTTGTTTATTGTCTGTCCATTTCTAAACCTATAGGTGGATGTGTGACCTGCCCAGCTCTGTGTTCCCTGTGTTGTTTATTGTCTGTCCATTTCTAAACCTACAGGTAGGAGTGTGACCTGTCCAGCTCTGTGTTCCCTGTGTTGTTTATTGTCTGTCCATTTCTAAACCTACAGGTAGGAGTGTGACCTGTCCAGCTCTGTGTTCCCTGTGTTGTTTATTGTCTGTCCATTTCTAAACCTACAGGTAGGAGTGTGACCTGGCCAGCTCTGTGTTCCCTGTGTTGATTCAAATGATGATATTTCCTTTAGGTAAAGGAAACACAGTCTTGGGATCATAAGAATAATAGATACATACTGTATATCTACAGGTGGATGGTGGGAAGGACTTGTTAATATGACCCTGTGTGTTGTTAATATGACCCTGATTGTACAAACTTGAATGTCAGTGTTAAAGTGTGTTAAAGTGTGTCGCTGTCTCAGGCCTTGTCCACACGTAGCCGGGTATTTTTAAAACCGAATGTTTCCCCCCCTCCGTTTATAAAAAAAATTTGTATCCACATTACCTCGTTTTCGAAAAAAAACACCTTCCACACATAACCGAACATCTGCGTTTTCACCTGTCTTGACAACCCAAATGCATTTGCTGTTTTGCGCAATCTGCCCTCGTCAGCTAAATAATAAAGTGTGCACGCCACTTTTTTGAGCACACGGACAGGTGATCGTATGACAGTGGACTGCCCCTCGATATGAGGACGTAATAATTCCGACAGCGACAGGAGTGAGGACCGGGACATGCGAAATTGTCACACCATTCCTCTGGGAGTATAACTTAGGCGTGTAAAATCAAGGCTGTAAACAGCGCCTGCACAATAATAACCACCACAGTTCTCAAGGCATCCATGCTTCTTCAGTAAACAAAGGTCGCACTTTAGACTTTAAAGCAGATTTGTTGTTGTTTTGGCGCATATTGTGACGTTCGAAAACGCAAATCTCCGGTTATCTCTGTCTACACGCAAATGCATAAACGGAGTTTTCAAAAATCTTCACTTTGCCCGGAGTTTTTAAAAACATTCGTTCACGATGCGTTTTTATGAGTTTTCATGTGGATGACAGGTCCAAACGTAGAAAAATATATTTGTTTTAGCAGATACCCGGCTACGTGTGGATGGGGCCTCAGATCACTGGAAGGATGCGTGTTGTATATGCTCTTTGTCTCTTTTTCTTTTTTATGTGTGTGGGTATATGTGAGTTTATGTTTTCTGTAGGTGGCTGATATGAGAACCAAAGCCGAGGCGAGGGGGAGCTATGGAGAGTCAAGGACAAGATGGAGGGCCTGGACGAGCGCACGCACAATGACTTTTGATTAGATATGAAAACTGTGTTAGTATAAACACCTGTTTTGTGGAAGAGTAGTACAGTTCTGATCCTCCAAATTGACAGCCTTTTTGTTGGTGAAGGCAAGATGATCAAACACAAAGCTCTGTATGCTATATTTACTGTAAGACACTAATATATTATTAGGTACATTAGCTTATTAGATGCCAGAAATGGATGTCACACTCCCAGACTCTCATTCATAAAAGAACACACAGGATTTTCAGCAAAAGCATAGAAAGCTTTATGATAAAGGTAGAATGGAAAAATATAACACTGTCTATTTCTAAAGTGACAGGTTGAGGTATAACCTGTCCAGCTTTGTTCTCCCTGTGTTTGTTGTGTGTTCATTTTTAAACCTACAGGAGGAGGTGTGACCTGGCCAGCTTTGTTCTCCCTGTGTTTGTTGTGTGTTCATTTTTAAACCTACAGGAGGAGGTGTGACCTGGCCAGCTTTGTTCTCCCTGTGTTTGTTGTGTGTTCATTTTTAAACCTACAGGAGGAGGTGTGACCTGGCCAGCTCTGTGCTCCCTGCGTTGCTGCTTGCACCACATCTTTGCATTAGTGATACACAGTACACTGTCACATTACTGATTTGTATTTTATTCTTTAAACAAACATGTACTGGTTCATTTGCACAACTGTGTGTGGTCTCCTTCATGTTGATACTCCTACGAGCCAAGTGGTTTTGTAAAAGGGAAAAAAACAAGTATAGATAGGAATGAACAAATGAATCAATAAATGAAGACCAAAAGGGTTCTTGACCCTCATAACATGAATATTACAGTGGGTACAACCATGTAAGTTGCAGTTGCAATAAAACAGTGATTTTCCAACACCTTCCTCTTTTATTTTCTTTATTTTAGAGTGCTCCTGACGGGATTCGAACCTGCAGGGTTATGAACTACATAATGACATTAATTATATGCAGGACTGAAAAAAATGCAGTAATTTAATTGGCTGTCACAGTTCTACACCTATACATGGCTGGCCCTGCTGTGGCAAGCAGCTATTCTCTCCACTATACCACCACTGCCCTGACAGACCCTTATTTAGTCATCTATCAACTGTTTTTCTTGCAGGGCTATGACACACTCACTCTTACTCAGGAATCTTTCTATTTCTCCCTGAAATAAGAGAGAAGTCTAAAGCGTGAAACTTGTGCTTGCTTGGATTCATTCTCCAGATGCGCACAATTGCTTTCATCTAAGGCTAAAATGTTCACAACTTCAGTACAATGCACTGTGCCAATTAATTTGCCAGTTAGGAATGAGTTTACCACAGTTTTGCCACCTGTACCGTGTGCACTGCTTTCAGGTCCCTGATGGTCTAGTGGCAAAAATTCGGCGCTCTCACCGCCGCGGCCTGGGTTCGATTCCCGGTCAGGGAATGAGGGAACCAGGTTTTGGCACTGTGAGTAGCGTAAACCAAAGACATTTCTGCTTTTGTTTTCCAATGACATGACTAGGAATGTCAATTTAATCTAGCCCTGTGACAAATTCAATAGGACGTTGGTTTGTAACGAGTCATCCTATGCGCACCACTTGATTTGAAATAACACTTTACAGCCAGCAGATTTACTACTTCTCTTTAGAGAAGGGCTCGCTTAACTCTTTCCAGCAGCTCTAGGACCATCGTGGCTTTTAAAAACTAAAAGAATGATCAAGTTTTTCTGATACTTTGATGTGTTACACGGTGCTTAATAACATTTTGAGCAGCAAAGACAAATGCTATTTGTCATTAAATGACATGAGCATCCACAAATGACACGGAAAAAGAGAAATTTCATGGTCTATTGTCGGACAAAATGTTTTTGTCCGCGGACTTGGAGCATTTGGCGATCTGGCATGGGGGAAATTTTGGGTAAAAAAAATGTATATAAATATGAACGAATTTATAAATGTATATATAATTAATATAAATATAAAAAAATCTTTCCTTACGCATTATACACGCTCCTTGGCGAAATATTTCTCCAAGGGTGACAACAATATTACTGGGCATGTATTGTTGTAATGTTTTAAATACTTGAACGCAGTTTTTCTTGAGAAGATAATTGCTTTGTATTTGGGAGTATCGTCCATTGACTCTTTTGGGCTTTCACATGCGCGAGCATACAAACAACAGGTAAGTGACATGCTGTTTATAAAGTTGTTTTGTAACGTCCCCATGCCAATAATGTGAGAACCATGCATATGGTTTTGATGGTAAGGCTTGTGACTTTATTGTCGGATGGTTTATAAAGTGGTGTGACGTTTCTGCAGTGTGCAAGTTGTTGTTTTACGTGGAAGGGTTAGCACTTGCCCCTTAGCCACCACGTATTAGCCTCGCATGACAGGCTGCACAAACAGCGCAATATCCGCACAGGGAGCGCAGATTTGCACCTGTCTGTCCTACTATCAGTATTTGACAACCTCTAGCAATGGGATTGCGCTTCAAATGCCCCGGAGTTCCCCTTTAAGTGCAGTGTAATGCATGACTCAACTTGGAGGCTCCTCTGTCTTTTGTCAAAATTGCACAAGCAAAGTTAAAAAAGAACCTTTTTGTCATATTGCTATGAAAGTCACACACAAAACAAAAAAAATTCAAAAAGCCTGAGAGACCTAATGAGGGAACCTGGGAAAAAGTTTGACATCAAACCTCTTTCTTTAACAAGTCAGAGCAGGAAGTTATTGACTACTTGTTGTGTGCTACTTTACTTGTTACCTACTCAGAAGATATCAACCTTATGACAAACATAAAGAAATCGAACACACACTCTGATGATTGGATGAGAGGTGGTAATGATCGAGGCCACGCCCACAGACAGCTACAGCAAGTCTCTGTGGCGCAATCGGCCAGCGCGTTCAGCTGTTAACCGAAAGGTTGGTGGTTTGAGCCCACCCAAGGAGGAGTGTGTGCACCAACAAATCTACCGGTGAGCTATAGGTTGTAGGTTGGGTAGCAAATCAAAAGATGTACTGGTTAACACCATGGCTCTTTTACGCTAGTCGTCCATTGTTCCGTCAACGCAAGCCGTATCCAACGTATTCAGTTAATTTCCAATGAAATCCGGCCGATCGTTGTCGCCGTGCTCGCAAAGCATGCTGGGATTCTGACACGGCGAGCTGGGGACCTGCGGCACGTCAAAAAGTTGGGCTCGCTCGAAGTTTATGCAAATTTGCCACGGCAGACGTAGTGCGTTATCCAATGACAGTAGATCATGTAGTTTTCTTTCCCTTTGTTTATTCACCCCTGAACATTTCGGGTATTGCTCATGTCATTGCTATTGCGGGCAAAATGAACAGCAGCAGGGGCCAGAATGGCTGTGCTAAAACGATTGTAGGCGAATAAACACACCTCAAACATCAGGCAATTGTGAGCATCTCCACTTTTGCAGTAAAGTAATGACCATCAAGGAATAGAGGTTCAATCCAGTGCATCAAATTCTTTCATGGGTAGAGGTGGAGTAGTGAATTAAACGTTATCCATAATTGTGATAGGCATTCATTTCAACAAAAGAACCAAATCACACCCATGGCCATGTTTTCACAACATGTCTTGTTCATGTTTCATTTTCAAATCAGAGAAAAGGTGCAGGGACAGGTGATGCAGCGAGAAGGAGATCTCCTGTGTCGCTGCAGCAGCACAATAGCAGCTCTCCTCGCTCGCAGATCCACATCCATGGTGCAATATGAAATAATGTTCCATTGCTGACGATTAATACACATTAATTTCCCTCCGAAACTCCGAAACTTCGGTTGATTAAAATCACAAGTTATTTACTTTACCCCGGAGCCGTTCTACCGTATGTTCTATCTACAACTTCGTATACACGCCCACTGTAGTAGCAACACGGCGACACTAGGCATCCAATCCGGCGAGTTAAGTTGACGTGACGGAACAATGGACGACTAGCGTTAGAGATGCCTTGCAATCAGATATTTGTCGTCTTTCAGTTTCTCCTTCCTTTATTATCTACTTAAACTTGTCATGTCAGACACATTTTTCTTCGGTTTTGCCGTTCTCGCCCCCCATAGATGTCACAGGGGGCTGCAGATTAGAAGATCTTATTTCCTACCATCCACTTATTTGATTGCCATGCAATCCATGTGAGCTGGGCAAGTGGGCATCACATACCTTTAGCAAAGTCTGCAGGACCAATGAATGGGTGTGGGAAAGTGAGCCTAGGCTGACAATACATGCATATTTATATTTTGCAGGCCTCGTTGGCGCAGTAGGCAGCGAGTCAGTCTCATAATCTGAAGGTTGTGAGTTCAACCCTCACACGGGGCAGTTGTTTTGATGTGGTGTTTATAGCACTTCACCTCAGTTACAGCTGGAAACTTGCTGGGCACAAGTGGCTCCGATTACTCTCTGTTGGAGCTGCAGAAAGCCCACTCGGAAGCTCACTCACTCCAAAGTGTGGAAAGTGTCAAACGCAACTTATGGGCATTCAAACCATGTCTCTTTTAGAAAAGCAAGTTGCACCCTGGCCAAGACCCATGACAAAGGATAGGAAGTTCATCACGCTGACATAATAGAATACACTGTGTGACAAAAGCACCTTTGCAGACTCTCCTTCTCTTGACATAGACTGACATGGGACAATTCAGTCAAGTTTATCCCACGTGAAACTACCTCTTTTGCAACTTTCCATAAACTTTCAAAATGAGAATGAAAGCCAGATAAAGAAACTTGTGAGTTGATTGTTTAACCTCTAGTCCAGACAACAGGTCTTTTGAACAAGTAGCTACGTGCTCAACAAGCCATGTCATCACATATTTTAGCAAAGTCTGCAGGACCAGTGAATGGGTGTGGGAAAGTGAGCCTAGGCTGACAATACATGCATATTTCTGTTTTGCAGGCCTCGTTGGCACAGTAGGCAGCGCGTCAGTCTCATAATCTGAAGGTCGTGAGTTCGACCCTCACACGGGGCAGGTGTTTTGATGTGTTTACAGCACTTCACCTCAGTAACAGCTGGAAACTTGGCTCCGATTGCTCTCTGTTGGAGCTGCAGAAAGCCCACTCGGAAGCTCAGTCACTCCAAAGTGTGGAAGGTGTCAAACACAAGTTATGGGGTTTCGAACCATCTCTTTTTTTTAAAAGCATTGCAATCAGATCTTTGTCGCCTTGTGTCAAACACAAGTTATGGGGATTCAAACCATCGCTCTTTTAGAGACCCTTGCAATCAGATCTTTGTCGCCTTTCAGTTTCTGCTTCCTTTATTATCTACTTAAACTTGTCATGTCAGACACATTTTTCTTCGGTTTTGCCGTTCTCGCCCCCCATAGATGTCACAGGGGGCTACAGATTAGAAGATCTTATTTCCTACCATCCACTTATTTGATTGCCATGCAATCCATGTGAGCTGGGCAAGTGGGCATCACATACCTTTAGCAAAGTCTGCAGGACCAATGAATGGGTGTGGGAAAGTGAGCCTAGGCTGACAATACATGCATATTTATGTTTTGCAGGCCTCGTTGGCGCAGTAGGCAGTGCATCAGTCTCATAATCTGAAGGTCGTGAGTTCGACCCTCACACGGGGCAGGTGTTTTGATGTGTTTATAGCACTTCACCTCAGTTACAGCTGGAAACTTGCTGGGCACAAGTGTCTCTGATTATTCTCTGTTGGAGCTGCAGAAAGCCCACTCGGAAGCTCAGTCACTCCAAAGTGTGGAAGGTGTCAAACACAACTTATGGGGTTTCGAACCATCTCTTTTTTTTTTTAAAGCATTGCAATCAGGTCTTTGTCGCCTTGTGTCAAACCCAAGTTATGGGGATTCGAACCATGTCTCTTTCAGAAAAGCAAGTTGCACCCTGGCCAAGACCCGTGACAAAGGATAGGAAGTTCATCACGCTAACATAATAGAATACGCTGTGTGACAAAAGCACCTTTGCAGACTCTCCTTCTCTTGACATAGACTGACATGGGACACATTTTTCTTTGGCTTTGCCGTTCTCTCCCCCCATAGGTTAGAAGATCTTATTTCCTACCATCCACTTATTTGATTGCCATGCAATCCATGTGAGCTGGGCAAGTGGCTATCACATACCTTTAGCAAAGTCTGCAGGACCAATGGATGGGTGTGGGAAAGTGAGCCTAGGCTGACAATACATGCATATTTATGATTTTTAAGCCTCGTTGGCGCTACCTCGCTCACGTTAGTCTAAATCTCACCTCCAATAGGCTTCCTACTTCTCCATTCTCACATTGAACGGTTTAGCCAATGTCGCACCGACTCACAATGAACCGAGCCTATCAACGCCCGAGCTCACAATGGAACTCGGCCAATCAAGGTGAAGCCCTAACTTGGAGTTAACCTCCCTCCCTTCCCGCTCCCCCTCCTCCAACAAAACCAACAAAAAAACAAATTAAAGATTTTGTTTTCGTTAGGTTAGAGGATTATAAAAGTTAGCGGTTACAGAAGAGGGATTTTTTATCGAGCCGTTGTCTCTGCCGACTTAAAAAAACAATCTTACAGTAAGTATCAAGTTATATTGTTTCTTATATATCCCTCCATTCAAACAAACGTCCTATTACAGTTTTTCTCTATTGGTTTGGCTCATTTCTTGAAACAGAAATTACATTCTCAAAACTCTAAGATCATTTGGCATAACACTCTTATAGTTCAGCACAACACCATAGCTAACCTGCAAAAGCACATATCTCTCCCAATACTGTTCACCCATGCTTCAGACCTGATTTCTTTCCCATGAAAAGAGTCAGTCCCACCCAAATTGCAAAGATCTTTCTCAGTTGCCTAGGCTCATTTCTTGAAACAGACCGGACGTTTTCAACACTCTTTAGTACTTTTTGCTAAACTAAACTGAATGGTTCAGCAAAACACCATGGTTCACCAGCAAAAGCTCATATCTCCCCCTAAACAGTTCAGCCATGTGTCAAAATGAAGTTTCTTTCTCATTCAAATAGTCAGTGCCCCCAAAATGCATTGTCCTTTTGGCATTGTGTGAGAACTACAAGTCAAACTGTTTAGATGTTTTGTCACTATGGCATAGGACTACCTAACAGAATACAATAGTGTATAAAAGTGAAGGAAAAAAGTTTCACAGTAAGAGTAGCCTCAAAGCACACACAATACACTCATACCAACCATTTTTATTCACACAAATACTGTGAAGTACGTAACTTCCATACAGTATAGTATTATAGAAGGAAAAGAAAAATATACATTGCACACATATACTGTAATATAAACACAAACAAAAAACAAGCAAAATTATGTGGCTATGAATGATGACATGATCTATAATTGTGGCCCGAATTTCATCTGGGACAGCACGGTGTCTTCGTGCTCCTCGGCCTCTTCCCCCTATTCCACCACTGCGCATCCTCACTCCTCCTTTTCTTCTTCTTCTTCTGCTGGTGAGAGGAGTGTGAGTGGAAGAGCTGAGAGAAAGGCTAAGTGTAAAGGTGGTTTTTCTACCCATTATTCGCTATCCTTGTTTTCTCTGTTAAATGTTTCATTAGTTGTGTTAGTTCTGTGTACTTTGTGTAGTCTTGTGAGGTTAATTTCGAGGTTTTTTTCGCATTTGTTTGGTGCGCTACCCGGCCGCAATGGCGTCTGGCGGCTTCTCCATGCTGTCCCGGAAGCACGGCATCAGAGTCGGTGCCGGCTCTCCATGCAGCGTGGAGGAAGTGGCGCTGGCCGTGGGGCAGGTGATCGGGCACGGTTCGGTAAAGTCCGCTGCCCGCATGAACAGTGCGGTGGTTTTATTTCTAGCGAAGGTGGAGCAGGTGCACAGCCTGGTGGAGGCGGGCATCACCAGGGGCGCCGCCAGGCGGGGAAAGGTGGTAACGTTTCTAAGGGCCCAGCGCAGCCTGGGGGGCCCTCGGAGGTAGTGATAATATAATATTAATATTGTTGCCCATTCTTAGAATTTTCTAATGAATTACAACATTTTTAATGGAAAATAAACTAATTAAACACAGTTTTCGATTTCAATAACTTTTCTTTAGTTCTTTGGCATATTGACATTTACTCGGCCCTCCCCCTCTTGCAAAATGGTGCGGTCCAGTTCTGATCGAATTGTAGTTGAACGCATCCGAAATGCAGGCAGGTGTACGGAGCGGCTGTCTGAAACACATGATGGACGGTGAGCTGACTGAAATAATCTAGAATGAAGTCGGGTTATCAGAAGCGGAAGGAAAGACGGAAGAAAGACGAGAGGGCCAGTAGAGGCAGGCAACTGATCACTCAGTTTTTCTCAAAGAAAGGTAAGTTCACTCACTGACTTTGAGCTTTCAAACACTAGATGTTAGCGAATGGTAGGCTAACATATTAATATACATCCAACTTGAATGTATAACTGAAACCTGCATGCTTTAACCTTTTCCTGTATTAACTTATCTTGCATTCATTACTGATACAGAGCCAGGCTCCACATCAGGCAATGTTGCAGCGGCCAGTGACACCACCACTGGTGAAGTGCAGGAGGACAGGACGAGGACCAGCAGTGAAGATGGTGAGAAAGTAGCAAAGAGTACCATGTCACTTTCAAATTGATTCACAATAAGATGTTTCCCTTCTTTTAAGGGTTACACTTTTACAGCTAAGTATGGAGTCAATTTGATTGCATGCATAACTGTAACTTGCATGCATTTAACTTTTCTATGCATTAACGTCCGTGCATCACTAACCTGCATGCTTTAACTAAACTCCATTTGAATCCATGATACAGAACCAAGCCCCTCATCAGGCCATGGTGACGACAACAGGGCCAGTGCCAGCAGTGCAGATGACAGCGCAGCACAGAGTAAGGAGCAAGAGCAGGAGGGGGCAGGGTTAATGGACATTTGCCAGTCTGAAAGTGAGGATCTACTTTTAAATGATCCAGGGCTGTGGCCAGTAAAGCTCATGGACAGTGACATAACTGGTGTTGTCAGGAAATTGGCTACTACAGAGTCAAAGCAATTCTGAAGGGAAATCTTTTCCAGAGTACTTGAGGTACACAAAGGCAGCAAATGGCAGGGAAAGAATGTTTTTTATTCATATTGTGCATTTCAGGAGGTTTGTGATCATTCAAAGAGGCACCACTGAGGACGCTGTGATGGTGGTAACAGAGCTGAACTTTGACTTTAAGTGCTGGATCAAACATCTGTTGATTATTGAAACTACTACATCCAACGTGGGGCTCGAATCCACGCGCCTGAGATTAAGAGTCTCATGCTCTACCGACTGAGCTAGCCGGGCTATTCACATTTTATAAAACATGCCTTCCGGAAAAAAAAAGAAGAGATAAAAAAAGCCAAAGTCAACTTTCAGAGATTTCGAATGACATGGGAACACATTCCTCCCTTTTCAACCTCTACCTACTCCACTCGACTGGATCCCACTCAGCTGTTAGGGTTTTCCAAGAGGTAATACCACCTGGCACAAGGTGGAACATTTTTAGCACCTACTCGGTCGGGGTCGAGTTGAGTCCAGCCGAAAATGTGACATTTACAGACTGCAGGCAACTGATTGGCCAGGGAGTGATGTCACTGGATGAGTCATGAAAGCCACTCCTTAACAAGAACCCGGCAACAGCAACAGTTGGATTTGATGTATTCTGTGATCGTCAACGAGGTGGATTGCTAGACGCAAAGACATAGACCAAGTAGCAGGTATACCTTCACCTTGATGTCCTAAATTGTTGTGTCATGTTTTGTCCAATAAAAGTGACATCACAGGACTTTTGGACCTCCTTGCTATAACGACCCCACCCACATTGAGGTGGTTGTGAGTAAGTACGAGTGGAAAAGAGCTTAATGTAGCAGGAGAACTGCCTCATCGCACAGCAGAATTGTGTATGTTGATGGGAGGAACTGAAGGCCCGTCTTCAGAGATAAATGCCCTTTTTCACCATGGCCTGACATGGCTTTCTTCACGGTCTTCTAATAAGAAAGTAAGATTTAAGCAAGAAATTAGTGTCAGGAGCTGGATTTGAACCCACGCCTCCTTTTGGAGACCAGAAGTCCCTGTCCTAATTAAGGAATGAAGCCTTGAGTCTGGCACCTTAGACCACTCGGCCATCTTGACACCATTACTTCCCTGCCTGTGTAAAATATGAGAAACGTGAACCAAAATGCAAAACGCTACTCCACTTGACTAAATTCGACTCGGGTTTTAGGGTTTTCCATGAGGTAGTAACAGCTGGTAGCAGCTACATTTTTAGCACCTACACGGCAGGGATTCGAGTTGAGTCCAGCCGAAAATGTGACGTCTACAGACTGCAGGCCACTGATTGGCCAGGGAGTGATGTCACTGGATGAGTAATGAAAGCAAGAGAGGGCCAGAGGCCATGGGTTGTTATTCAGATTTTCCTTCTTTTGTTTTAAAGTGAATGATCATACTTGAGCAAACGGGGAATACAGAAATGACATGAGCCCAAAGAAAGGTCAAAGTAATGCTCTTGCACAAGTTTGAATGTTTTTTACTCATATTGTGCATTTCAGGAGGTTTGTGATCATTCAAAGAGGCACCACTGAGGACGCTGTGATGGTGGTAACAGAGCTGAACTTTGACTTTAAGTGCTGGATCAAACATCTGTTGGCCGTCCCTCCTCACGCCATATCCTGATCCAGGAACAAGGGCATGTGCACATGCACATGCACATGCACATGCACATGCACATGCACATGCACATGCACATGCACATGCACATGCACATGCACATGCACATGCACATGCACATGCTAAAACAAGGGCACGGATAGAAATGACCTTTGGCCAAATTAAATACAGGTTCATTGCTTAAAATTCTCAAGCACCATAGCTGACTTCTGACAGAGCCATCTTAAATTAATAGTATACTTCATATTTTATACATTTTGTCTTGTGGACAACTTTTCAGGCTGAAGTCTGAGTCCCTGCAGGTTCTGGTGCCTGAAAGGACTCAGTTTCTCCTGACACAGTGAGGGACCTATACAGGGACACATATTTCCTTTGATCCTTATTGTTGTGACCTTTTACTCAGAACTTCTTTTCATAATTTAGCATTGACACAGTAGCAGTTTAAGTCAGAGCAAGTGTAAGAAGGCTAAATGGACAGAGATGATTTATAACTTTCCACACGTTTAGCTCATTGCACCCCACTGTGAATATAAATGTAAAAAACACATTTCTAACACTTTGCATGAATCGTACAATAATGACAAGTTTGAGTTCAAGTTGTGTTGAATTGTTTAATTATTATTACATGTTTCTCAAGCTGTGGAGAGAAAACAGAATTAAATACAGTTCACAACACGAAATTCTCCTTTATCTGAATTTATACTAACATCCCTCTCCAGTTTCATAATCTCTAGCTTGATCTTTTTTATTTTCAGTTTCTTCCATATATAGTTTGCTGCTCTCTTTATTTGACAAACACATTTCTTCAAAGGCTACTTACCACTCTGAAATATTTTCCTGTGCTTTACCTTCACCTGCTGACAGGTACGCTTTTGGCTGTTAAGATAGCTCCTGTTGAGATGTAACAGTGAAAAAATTAATATGTGGGTCACACACTCACGATAATATAGTCACAAAGTATGATGATACGTGTCGATTATTGGGTTATTAATAAAGTGAGCAGGGCCAGTATACTTGTGCTGTACATCTCATACAGAGACAATTCAACATGCTTTATGTAAACACATTATAACACAAAGAGGAGAGCATAAATACATGAGTACAGTAAAATAAATGTCTAACAATTGAAACTTTCAGAACTTAGGCGTTTAGTCTGTCTGCAGTTGTTAGTCATGCCGTTTCTTCGCTTTTTTGATCGCAGCTGTATTACCATTTCTGGTGATGACACTTTTAAAATCCTCATACAGCTCCATCAGCATTATTTATTCGGCTGCCGAAAAAATTAGAGCTGTTGTCTTGCTCTCCTTTTCTGCCATCTCCATTTTTCCACCATCCACTCGTTAGGGCTTCTTACGTTCCTCGTGCACTCGCACTAAGCTAGGCTATGTAAGCTCGCTTGGATTAGCCTCGCTGAGATGTAGCTGAAATGTCTTTGTGGAGCAACTTGAGGCTTAATTGGGAGAGGGTGCTAGTTCAAGCGACGATTTCTGGCTATAGCCTGGCTTTCTTTAGCTACTTTCGAGGAATACCCCCCTGGTTGTTGACCAGTGGATTTGTTGGTATACACACTCGTCCCTGGGTGGGCTTGAACCACCAACCTTTCGATTAACAGCCGAACGCGCTGGCCGATTGCGCCACAGAGACTTGCTGTAGTTGTCTGTGGGCGTGGCCTCGATCATTACCACCTCTCATCCCTTCATTAGAGTATGTGTTCGATTTATTTATGTTTTTCATAAGGTTGATATCTGCTGTGTAGGTAACAAGTAAAGTAGCACACAACAAGTAGTCAATAACTTCCTGGTCTGACTTGTTAAAGAAAGAGATTTAATGTCAAATTGTTTCCCAAGTGCCCTCATTTGGTCTCTCAGCCTTTTTGAATTTTTTCTTGTTTGTGTGTGACTTTCATAGCAATATGACAAAAAGGTTGTTTTTTCACTTTGCATGTGCAATTTTGACAAAAGACAGAGGAGCCTCCAGGTTGAGTCATGCATTACACTGCACTTAACAGGTCACCCTTGGAGAAATATTTTGCCAAGGAGCGTGTATAATGCGTAAGGAGAGTGTTTTGGCAGCAGAATGTTTACTTTAACTCACGTAATACGCATAAGTCAGAACTTCCCTGGGTGGGCTTGAACCACCAACCTTTCGGTTAACAGCCGAACGCGCTAACCCATTGCTCAACAGAGACTCTGCCTGGCTTTTGTTGGCAGTGGGCGTGGCTTCGAGCTTGACTGCCCCCTCATGGCGGTAGATGCAAGCGTTCTGTATTTTTATGTGATGAGACTCGAGTGAACTGCTGCTGATCTATGTCAAACTTGAACCAAAAAGTAGGAGGTGCTATACAGCAAGATTACCAGTTACAATACAATTGTAATATCTCTCATCAAACAGCTCAGAATGCCTTGGCACCTTAACTCTTCTCAACCAAATGACTTAAAGGATAACTTGTGGATTCAGTGGGACAAGTTACCCATTACAGCTATTGCTTTGCTACCAAACCTACAACTGGTTGCTGACCGGTAGACTTGTTGGTACACACACACACTCGTCCCTGGGTGGGCTTGAACCACCAACCTTTCGGTTAACAGCCGATCGCTGTTACAGTTGCGCCATAGAGACTCTGCCTGGCTTTTCATTACCACCTCTCATCCCTTCATTAGAGTATGTGTTCGATTAATTAATGTTTGTCATAAGGTTGATATCTGCTGTGTAGGTAACAAGTAAAGTAGCACACAACAAGTAGTCAATAACTTCCTGCTCTGACTTGTTAAAGCTGTGGTCTGCAACTTTTTTTTAGTCATATTAGCTTGAACTGTCATGGGATTCTGGAAGTAGAATATTAAATAGTCTGTTTAGGAAAAATAACGAAATCTGTACCTCCCTCTGAAGCCTGTAATCATGCTTGCAAAAACCGAGCGCTCCCGACTGTTTTTAACCAATCAAGTTAGGGTGGAGGAATCCTACCTGTCAATCACAGCTTGTGCACACGCTGCTGAGCGTGAGTCTGCACACAGCTTGTGTGCGCTCACACTGGTGTGAACTTACGTGCACAACCTCGTCCACAGAGGGGGAGGGGTTTGGGGGGCGATTCGGAGCTTGTTAGAGGTTCGGGGAGGGCCTTGAAAGTTGTATCAGTTCGAATTTTCCGACTTTAGACTCTTAATTTTGAAAACCTGCCGACTGCAGCTTTAAAGAAAGAGATTTAATGTCAAATTTTTTCCCAACTGCCCTCATTTGGTCTCTCAGCCTTTTTGAATTTTGCAAGCATGTCAACCAAATGACTTAAAGGGTAACTTGTGGGTTCAGTGGGACAAGTTACCCCGTGAATCTTTTGATTTGCTACCAAACATACAACTGGTTGCTGGCCAGTGGATTTTTTGGTATAAAAAATTGTCGCTGGGTGGGCTTGAACCACCAACCTTTCGGTTAACAGCCACACACACTAAAAGATTGCGCCACAGAGACTCTGCCTGGCTTTTGTTGGCAGTGAGCGTGGCTTCGAGCTGCCCCCTCATGGCGGTAGATGCAAGAGTTCTGTATTTTTGCGTGATGAGACTTGAGTGAACATTTGACTGCTGACTAAATCTATGTCAAACTTGAACCGAAAAGTAGGAGGTGCTATACAGCAAGATTACCAGTTACAATACAATTGTAATATCTCTCATCAAACAGCTCAGCATGCTTTGGCACTAGAGCTGGGTCAAATAGTCGACGTATTCGACTTATTCGACGTCATAAATTCGTCGACATGAATAATTTGCGTTTTATGCGTCGCTACTTTTTTTTTTTTTTGGTTGAAGTCCCCGTTCCAAACGACCTACTAGATGAACTCTCACTCCAGTCCAGTGGTGGCAGTAAATATGCACCAGAGTCGCCAATCGGTGTAGACGCCTTAGTTTAAAACGGAAGAAGAAGAATTCATAACGATGGCGACGACAAGCAGTAGTTGGAGCACTGAAGAGCATATAGCTAAAAAATCACGCACACGGTCTTCCAAAGTCTGGGAATTTTTCACCCTTAATGCTGCTAACAATGTGGTTGTTTGCAGACTATGCAAATTTAATTTGGCGTACCACAGCAGTACATCAGCGATGCACGAACACTTAAAACGAAAGCACCCTGGAGCTCGTCAGGATGGCAGCAAAACACTGTAAGTCCTGTTAATTTCAAGATCCTCTCTGAATAAACGCTACGTTAGACTGTTGAGTTGTTGTCCAGTTATATTCCCGGCGTAAAATTTACGTCTTTTAATTACGACTAGAACAGGTCCCATGTTTGCCTAGTTTAAAGCTGTTAGCGCTACCAGTCCCGACATGTTTCTTCTGTGTTATCTATTTGCTAACACTGGACGGTGGATTTTATACTCTGCCATTATGTAGTTCTAGTCTACCTGTTGACTGTCGAAATTCCACGATCTAGTAGCAACCAGATCCAAGTAGTAAACACGCATTACAAGTTGACAATTTAAATTACATAAATAATTTTTTAAGTTGAGCCTCTGAGATGGCTGTAGTATAGCCTACTGTTAGCTAAATGTATCATAATAACAGCAATGATGTGGACGATGCTATATTTTTGATTTGCTGCTGTGAATATTCATGTACTTTATGTTTTTTGCCATTACAGGAGTAAGGAAAGCAGTGTGGCGGACCTTTTTTTTAATAAAAAGAACCAGGCACCTTGCACACCCCAGGAGGCTAGTGTGTACACAAACAGGATCGTCTCTATGATTGTGAAGGACATGAGGCCCCTTGCGATTGTTGAAGGGGAAGGCTTCCGTGAAATGATAAACACTTTCCACTCAGGATACACCCTTCCATCCAGGCGCCACTTCCTGACTTAATGGAGAAGAAGTATATGGTTACCATGGACAAAGTGAAAAGTGAACTAGAAAAAAAGCATTTCCAAACTATCCCTAACAACTGATGCTTGGACCATTCTGGCCACTGAGGCATATTTAGGTGTCACCTGTCATTTCATTAATGAAAATTAGGAGCTGACCTCGTTTAGCTTAACTACAATGCCGCTTGAGGAGCGCCACACTGCTGAAAATATTGCCTCTTGGGTTGAGATGGTGGCAGATAAATTTGATTTCTCCCTTTGAGATGATGTACTGGCGATTGTACATGATAACGCAGCAAATGTTGTTGCAGCTCTTCGCATCCTAGAGGAGAAACATGCGGTAGCATCACATCGTTGTGCCGGCCATACGCTTCAGTTGGTGGTAAATCATGCCTTGAAGAACAACCCCATGATCGACAGGACACTCGGGGCTGCATGGTCTCTTGTGAAGCATTTCAAGAAAAGTGAGCCGGCTAGCAGCAAGCTGAAACAGAAACAAAAACAGTGGGGTACAGCTGAGCATACCCTGCTCCAGGATGTGTCTGTAAGATGGAACAGCTCATGCTACATGGTAAGTCGCCTTTTGGAACAACGGTGGCCGGTGGTCCCAACACTTTCTGACCCAGACGTTACACAGCGTGGGAAGCAATACATGGATTTGAGGAATGATCAGTGGATCTTACTAGAGGAACTGGAGCAGGTCCTCAAGCCTTTCGAACAGGCCACTGTTTTTCTCAGTGGAGAGTCCTATGTCACAATATCTGTTTTACCTCCACTGCTGAAGGGTCTCCATAAGTCTACAAGAAAACCACATACGGGTCTGCTTCAGATTGCTGCAGACCAAGAGATGAAAGCAAGGTGGGAGTCTGAGTCTGCTTCAAAGAGAATGGACAAAATGTGGCCATCATTGCTGCTGCCCCTGACCCCCGCTTTCGTAGGATGAAGTTCCTGTCACCCGAGGATGCTTTGAAGGTACAAGTACAAATTCAGGCTCTGATAATTTATATCAAAAGAGCCAAGCAACAACTGGAAACGATTGAGCAGGAGCACTCGGCCTCTCCCCAGCAAAAGAACACCTCTTTGCTGGACATTCTGCTTGGCTCTGCGTAGTGTGACAGAATGAGGTCAATCGCCGCGTGCAACTGCTTCAACTGTGCGAGAGCCTCACGAGCGGCGACCAGGATTTCAAACAAGTTTGATTTTCATCCGAACGATCGGGAGGTGGTCGGGAGGGCTTAATCGTTTGTTGTTACCCCATGTATACCACACGATGCGAGACGCACGATTGAGCCAAAACTTGGTCCGATCTCCAAAATAGTCGCACGAGTGAAAGTCTTGTCGACATCGGGCCAAAAATTGCACAGTTTATGCCCAGCTTTAGGAGGCCAGTGCCTTATCCACGTGACTATTCAAAATAAAAAACACAACTTAAAGAGATCGGGTAAACGATCCTCTAATCCATTTAACAAAAGTGAAAGATTTCAGTCTTTGTTGTGGAGAAATTAGAGTCGAATCCCGCGTTGGTCAGCCGTCCATTGGGGAGTTTATTGAACAAACCGTCACAGCAAAACGTGCATACAGAATGTACAAAATGTCCGTCGTCTTCCTTCTGTGATCTCTCTTTATGCTGGTCCTTATCAAAACAAGCGTACGTGGCACTCTCTGGAGGTGCCTAATGTTAAACAACTCATTCTAACTATCAACAATATTCTAAACCAGTCAGCAAGGCACACGATGTAACTAGGCCAGAAGTCATGAACATGTCATGACATCCTTCTCCCACATAGTCCCCCCTGAAATCACTTATCAGTGATTTAATAAAGAAATAATCTAAAATGAAAGAAAATCATCCCACATAGTTAATTAAGAATTAATTAACATAATCAACACTAAATTATTCTAATAATTCTACAATATCAATCAACGGGACCAATTTGAATACATGAAAAGGAATATATATATGTGTCTACTCGAATCATATTAAATGATTAAATTAAATTACACGATATTGATTTCAACAACACTACAAGTTTTACATTGCCATCACACTTGTCCACTGTTCGCAGTGCATAGGTGCGAAAAACCCACCGGCTGCTACTTTCGTAACTCATGTTCTTATCTTGGGAAAATTCACCTACGGCCCCCCCCACTGGCGACCGACCACTTTACCAAGGTCGCACTCCGAACAGTTGACTGACACAATTGGCAATGGACATATCAGTGATCAGTTTTGATTGATAATACACATAAACTGAATACATCTTTTGACAACAATAATTCTTATTTTTTACTTATATCAGAAAAGTGGACTTTGGAGAACACTCGTGAGCACACCAAACGAGTTTTAATTAAGAGTGTGTTGAAAGGTTTTCAGAGTTGGTCAAGTGTCAATTGTGATGCTATGAGTGTTACATCGTCTTTTCCAGGTTTTTTAATGAGAGATGTCGAGTTTGATTTGAAAATGTATACATAGCAGAGGATGATTTTGGTCTATTGACCTCTGGGTTATGGGCCCAGCACGCTTCCGCTGCGCCACTCTGCTACACACCTCTGATGGGATTTTCGGCTCTTTTTCGAGATGCGGCTCTAATGGCTCTTCTTACTGTGGAGAGCCGGCTCTTTCGGCTCCCAAACGGCTCCCCATATATATTTTTACATTATTAATTATTAATAGCTTAAACCTAATTTTATAACATTTTGTTTCATTATTGACATTGTTAAGCACTTATGATGAGTAAAAATGCTGCATAACAGTGCTTTATAAATAAAAGTTTTATTATAACCAATTAAATTATCACAAAATAGCACCACTTCCACAAAAATAACTTAAAATAAATTAAACAGATAAAATACAAACACTCACCACAATACGAAAAAGTATCAAAGCAGCTTCATAACAAAAAAGGTGCCACAATACAAATATCAAATACAGTTCTATTAAATTAAAGTATAAAACTATGAAGGATAAAAGAGACCATGTGAACAACACCAGTTTTGAACTACTAGGCCTAGAAATGGAGAACTCACTGTATTACAAATACTCACCACAGTACGAAAAAGTATTAAAGCAGCTTCATAACAAAAAGGTACCATAATACAAGTATCACTTTCAGTGCTATTAAATTAAAGTATAAAACTATGAAGGATAAAAAACATGTGAACAACACAAGTTTTGAACCACTAGAGATGAAGAGACAGCGAGGTATCAAGGACAAAAAAACCGACGTGGGGACAAAACTGTCGGCTCTGTGGCACTTGCAGAGCACAAGCGAGACAGCGAGATACTGAAAGAAAAAAAAAAACGGCTCCCAAATAGGATCCCAAAACGGCTCCCATTGTGGAGCCAGTTCCTGTCGTTCACTTCAAAGAGCCGGCTCTTAGAGCCGGATCGTTCGCGACCGACACATCACTAGTCTGAGGCAGACACACTCACTGACCCTGTGGACTTTGGGGTCCCGGGCTGCTTGGCCGTGAGTCATGTACAGTCTGTGGGAGAGAAGTGTGATATGATCTGGACCGTGAACAAGGTTGTAAAGCCACGAAGAACCAAGTGACAATGTCAGTAGGGATTGCAATAAAGTAATTTACACTTAATTACATGTGCTGTCTCTTAATCAATGATTTGCATTGAACCAAAATGATAGAAAGCACCTCTCTGCCGCCTGCTGTCCAGGAGCAGAGCCACTCGGCTTCCTCGGTGCTCTCCACGGTCCTCCTGATGCCCGCGCTTTCTTCCTAGCCTTCTGGGTGTAGCTAAATGGTGAAAGAGTCATCCATATTCTTCATTCAGCCCATGGAATGTATGTTTAATTCTGGTGCACAAAATAATTACTATTTTGTACCTTGAAGGCTTCTTGTCCATGGCATGGAGAGCTGTGTAGCGGTGGACTATTTCCTCCTCCTTGGCTGACTAGGCTGTACTACATGCAACTCAGAATCCTACACTCACAGTTTTCTCCAGAATTGTGCAGATATATATTGTTCAATAAATAAATCCACATGCTGCAGTGGCTTACCAGGACTTAGTAAATCATTTCACCTACCTTGTGGAACCCACAGGAGCACAGAAGGCTTCCCCCGAACAGATCCTTTGTGTGGTTCTGCAGGGGACAAGCATCAATTTTCTCCAGGGCCCTTTTCCACTTCTTGGCCCCTGGACGTTTGCCAGTAGAGAAGTGGTATTGGCCCTGGGCATATTTTACACAGATGTCCCTCCAGTAAGCATCAGGTTTCCCTGTCTTAGTCATCTGCAAACATTAATAAAACAGGTTAATGTAAAGCTAGGCTATGTGTACAGAGGGTATGAATTCATCCCCCTTTCACAAAAATAGAATCATTATTATCTAAATGTGGTTTCATGTAGGGATGTTTGAGGTTGTTTGATTTAAAATTAGGCGAAACAAAAGCAATTGCACTTAGGACAAGTCAAATTTAGGGTTGGGGTTATTACAATCTCTTCAGTATATACCCAAATGTGGAAGGCAAATTAGGTCAAATTATAAAGGGCTTGCTTTCCAGGTAAAATGTGGCGGGATTTATGTCCACACTCCTCAGAAATCTTTTAGGTGCTCTTCTGGTGAGAGGCCTTAAACATATCACAGAAAATAATAATGGACTAACTGTGCTTTCTATGTTAAAATTCTCAGAATATTCCTTCCCTATTCTCACTTGTATTTTTCTTCCTTCTAAATTTTTTTTAATCCATTTAAACATACAACCATTTATACCCATTCTTCTAATTTGAACTAATAACCCTTCTCTCCACATCATATCATACGCTCCTTCAATATAAAAAAATACTGCTACAACACTCTCTTTATTTACTTGAGCCTTCCTAATTTCATTCTCTAGACATATTACTGGATCCATTGTACTCCTCCCTCTCCTAAATCCACTTTGATACTTTGATATAAGTCCTTTACTTTCTATATAATATAACAATCTTTCATTTATCATTCTCTCCATTATTTTACATATATTGGATGTTAAAGCTCTTGGTCTATAATTTTAGATTTTTGGTTTTGATTCATCTTTTCCTGGCTTTCTAATTGGTATAACCACAGCTTCTTTCCAACTTTTTGGTAATTCTCGCTCCTCCCAAATTCTATTATACAATTCCAATCAAATATTTTTAGAAAATTCACTTAAATTACTTACCATTACATAACAAATCTGATCTTTCCTGGAGCTGATCATTTATATTTTTAAACTGCCCTATTCAATTCCATTATTGTAAATGACATATTCAATAAATCTTTTGATTAGACCATTTTCTCCAATAACTCCTTATTTTCCAGAATTGTCTTTTCTCGCCCTACTACGCTGATATTTTCAGAACTATGAATTCTAACAAACACTTTTCTCAACATCTCTGCCTTATCTTTATTTTTCACTGCTGTTGTTTCTCCATTATTTAATATTGGACATCCATTCACTCTTTTAATTCCTTTCATTCTTTTAATCACTTTTAACAGTTCTTCTTACCTTCACTTGCAATTTTTTGTATTCATTCAAATTCTGAGGGCTATGATTTCTTTTTAATACTTTAAAGGCTTTATTTTGTTTCTTCCATAGCTGCAGTACATTCTAATGTCCACCATGGTACCAACTTCCTTTCCTTTTTCCCACCTTTTATCCTTATAGTTTGACTAGCCACTTCTACAATAGCATTATATATATAAAGATTAAAATCCTCAATACTACTATTTAAATCCACTTTTGGTATTTTTAATTCACTATTATCTGAATGAGCCCTGAATCTTCTAAATCTAATTATACCTGATGAGCAACAGCTGTGTCACCTCCACGAGGAGCTGATTTAAACCTCACAGGTGGGTTGGGATGTTGTTTGCTGACTGGAACAATGGGAGCTGTTGGAGTCCTGCTGATTTCTGTGCTGACGGCTTGGCTGGCCAAAGGTTTTGCATTTTGTCTGCTCTTTTTGGTGTTAAGTCCTAAAACTGGATTGTGTCTGTTGTTCTTTCTCACGATCAGCATTTGTGCAAAATATGCTCTCTCCATAGGATCATGTTGGCCAATAGTTGGGATGAATCATGGAGCTGCCAATGAGGTTCAGAAAAAGCAAAGCGGTAAGGACAGCTGTAAGAAATGTTTTAAAGCTGTAGGTTTTCATAGTAACTCAATGCCTTTTGTGTCATAGACTTGTCTTCAAGGAAACCCCTTGAACTTGTCCAGCCAATGGATTCCATGTTGGGGAAGAACTCAAAAGAAGGTATGCAAAATGAGTTTGACTCTTCCTTGGTTGGTGAAACTTTATAAACTGCGTTTGAGCATCGACTGGAAAAGGGTTTTCAGAAGACTTCTGTTTGAACAGTGACCCGTTTCAATCTGCAGCTGTTTACTTGACTTCTGCATAGTTGTATAGTACGTGTCAGGATATGGTAAAGCCCTTTAAAGCTTTGTCACACTGCAAGAAAAGTAACTAAACTGAGTTTAGGGCCATCTATTGGGGCAGGTCTGAAGTATTTGCATTTTCTGTTTATGGCTAACTTGTCTATATTTCTTAATCCATTTTTGAACTTCTTTGCAGTCTTAATGGAAAGCAAAGAAGTTAAAGCTGCTGCATCCATTGACGACATGAAATATAAGCAAGCTGACATCTCACAAGTAAATCTGAAGGCTAAAAGAGAAGTGAATGTTTCTCTGGCTGTCGCCGCCAATCCGACGGAGGAAGCTGCCGCAGCAGTGGCGGTTGCGGCCGCCAATCCGACGGAACCTGCCGCAGCGGTTGCGGCCGCCAATCCGACGGAACCTGCCGCAGCGGTTGCGGCCGCCAATCCGACGGAACCTGCCGCAGCGGTTGCGGCCGCCAATCCGACGGAACCTGCGGTTGCGGCCGCCAATCCGACGGAACCTGCCGCAGCGGTTGCGGCCGCCAATCCGACGGAACCTGCCGCAGCGGTTGCGGTCGCCAATCCGACGGAAGAAGCTGCCGCAGCAGTGGCGGTCGCCAATCCGACGGAAGAAGCTGCCGCAGCAGTGGCGGTCGCCAATCCGACAGAAGCTGTCGTCTGAGGCGGCTGTCATGAAGCTGTCTAACTTGCCAGCCTGAACCTCTTTTTAAATAAAACGGTGTTATTGTACAATGTGTGCTGCTGAAACCAATTCTTTGGCTCCAAATAATTTATTTATTCGTCTCGATGGAAGGGTGGCTGTCGAAGGCCTTCCTAAGGAAGGGAACCAGGGAGAAATATCTTCATGTTTGGAAATGGATTTAATTTGGAGGGAACTATTTGGAGCTGCATATTCTTATAGATGCAGCACCTCAAAATGATGGCTCTGTACAGCCAGTTGCCAGCAGGGTCCTATCCAGTTTTCAGCCAAGTAACACCACCCCCAGCCATAACAACAAAGTAATGTCCTTAATCAAGGAAGTGAGCTGCAATGCCTTTTCTCCACATGGGGAGGAGCAGTGACTGTTGAAGCTAAAACTGTGTACAGCTGTCTCTGTATTTTTAGTTTGGCTCGTGGAGTCATCTGAAAGTAAAATATTATGCCAGAAGTCCTTAAATGGTGATGAAGATGTAGGCGCCTGCAATGGTTTTTACTTCTTGCTTCTGAAGAGTGCAGACGTCTCTGCTTCCTCCTGCTGCTTACAGCTTTATTCACTTTTAAATCATTCTACTTCTTTCCGCAAGTCTTGGATATAATTTTATTTGAGGTACAATGTGATCGACACCTCCACCTCTCGGTGTCTAATGAATGAGTTAATGCGATAATAACAAGTTGACTCGCCCAGCCCTGTTTAAAATAATGGATGAAAGTAAACTAAACCCAAATTAATGAAATAAAATACAGCTGAAAGCTAAACTAAAGGTAGGTATTGAGCCTCTTTTTAAAAACAACAGTCTCTGCAGCCCTGAGGTTCTCTGGCAGGTCCATAATAATGAAACGACGTCTCAACATAAGTTTTTGTTCCAACTTTAGGAACAACTAAAAGGCCGGTACCAGAGGACTTCAGGGTCCGCGAGGGCCAATAATTTAAAAGCAGATCAGAAAAACAAGACCATTAAGACATTTATAAACAACTAAAAGAACCTTCAAATCAAACGGACAGGGAGCCAATGCAGCGGTTTTAAACCTGGTGTCATGTGTTCCCGCCCTCTGGTCCTCGTCAGCACACGTGCAGCTGATTCTGTAGTAATTGTCGGTAAGAAATACTTTTTTTTGGGAAGACCAGAGAGCAGGGCATTGCAATAATCTATTCTACTAGAAATAAAAGCATGCATCAGCACCTCCGTGCTGGCAAGAGAGAGAAATGGGTGAACTCTGGCAATATTTTTAAGATGATAAAATCCTGTCTTGCATTTCTATTTCATTCTATTTGTTACATTTCTAATATGTGGGATAAAATCCAGCTCAGAGTAAAAAATCTGACCAGTGATGACATGTTTAGCCGCATGTCGTCCTACAATCACTGGTTGTCTAGATGGTGTCCAGCAAACAACGTGGGCTACATAGATAATTGGCAATCTTTCTGGAGAAAACCTGGTCTGATGAGGAGAGACGGCATCCATCCCACTTTGGAAGGAGCAGCTCTCATTTCTAGAAATATGGATGAATTTATTTGCCACCCTAAAACATGACAACCCAGAGCTCAGACCAGGATGCAGAGTTGTAGTCTTACACACTTCTCTGCAGCTTCCCACCTGCTGCTACCCACCCAATCAATTAACACAAAAGGAGCAAATCCTCTTGGGAAAATAAATATTAAAACAAAAACTTTAACTGAACAAAAACATCAAACTATTAAATGTGGTTTGCTGAATATCAGATCTCTCCTTTCGAAGTCTCTGTTAGTGAATGAGTTGATTTGTGATCATCATATTGATATATTTTGTCTTACAGAAACCTGGCTGCAGCAGGAGGATCATGTTAGCATTAATGAAGCAACTCCCTCTGACTGTTTAAATGTTCACGTTCCTCGAACCACAGGCAGAGGAGGAGGAGTGGCAGCTATCTTCAGATCAGGGTTAGGCCGATTTCAGACCAGAGCGTGGCGTGGCGGCAGCGAAACGACGGCAGTGTTACGCCGGTTATCAGGCGGTGTGTTCAACTTGGCTTTTCACACCGGACAGTCCGCGGCCGCGGTAGTTCTGCTCCAGCCCTGTCTGCATTCCCCATTCATTTCAACGGGACACCGCCGGCCACCGCCGGCCGCTGCCGTCCAAAGTCCGCTCGAGTTCTATTTTCCAAAAGCAGCGCGGGACGGAGGCGTCTCCGCGCCGCTACCGCCCGACTACCGCCGCGTCGGTGTGCAAGGACAGATCTGTTTCCATGTATTTTCACCTCCGCCGGTGAAAATCGCTTCCGTTCCGCCACGCTTTGCCGCCCTGGTCTGAAATAGGCCTTACTAATCAGTCCCAGACCCAAGATTAGTTTGAGCTCTTTTGAATCTCTGATTCTCAGTTTTTCCCACGCAAAGTGGAAATCCCAGAAACCTCTTGTGTTTGTTGTTGTGTATCGTCCACCTGGCCCTTATTCTGAGTTTCTGTCTGAATTCTCAGAGTTTTTATCCCAGTTAGTGCTGAGTACAGATAAAGTCATTGTAGTGGGTGACTTTAATAATCATGTAGATGTTTGAAAATGACAGCCTAAATATGAACTTTAATTCTATATTAGACTCTATTGGATTTTCTCAGAGTGTTCACAGACCGACTCACTGCCTTAATCACACCCTTGATCTTGTGCTGACTTATGGCATTGAGAGTGAACAGTTAACAGTGTTCCCTCGTAACCCGGTCTTATCTGACCATTTTCTGATAACCTTTGAGTTTACATTACTTGACTATACAGTTTCTGAGAAGAAATTTACATATAGAAGGTGTCTATCAGAGGATGTTGTAACCAGATTTAAAGAGTTAATTCCATCATCCTTTTCTTCACTGCCATGTGCAGATATGACAGAGGACGACTACCTAAATTTTACTCCAGCAACACTTGACTCTCTTGTTGACAGCACTATAGTTTCAATGCGTACAGCACTGGGCAATGTTGCCCCTCTGAAAAGGAAGGTAATCAGTCAGAAGAGGTTGGCTCCTTGGTATAATTCACAGCTGCGTGCTTTAAAGCAGACTGCAAGAAAGCTGGAGAGACAGTGGCGTTCCTCTAATTTAGAAGAGTCTCAGTTAGTCTGGAAAGATAGTTTAATAACGTATAAGAAAGCCCTTCGTGAAGCTAGAACTGCTTATTATTCATCATTGATAGAAGAGAATAAGAATAATCCCAGGTTTCTTTTCAGCGCTGTAGCCAGTCTGACTAAGAGTCCGAGCTCTGTTGAGCCAGTTATTCCTTTAACTCTCAGCAGTGATGATTTCATGAGCTTCTTTATCAATAAAATTGTTTCTATCAGAGAGAAGATTGATGGAGTCCTTCCCACTATTATCAGTGATGTATCATCAAGTACAGCAGCTTTAGAAGTATCTTTAGAACCTGATTTATATTTAGACGGCTTCTGCCCAGTTGATCTCTCTGAACTAACAACAGCAATAGTCTCTTCTAAACCATCAACTTGTGTTTTAGACCCAATCCCAACCAGACTGTTCAAGGATGTATCTATAAAACCAGATGAACCCAATAGGTTGGTCAGACTACAAGCATGTCTTAAAGACATAAAGACCTGGATGACTCAGAACTGTCTGCTGCTAAATTCAGACAAAACTGAAGTCGTTATCTTTGGACCTGAGCGCTTCAGGGAGAAATTGTCTAGCTATATAGTTACTCTAGATGGTATTTCCTTGGCTTCTAGTTCTACAGTGAGGAACCTTGGAGTTATTTTTGACCAGAACTTATCATTTGACTCGCATATAAAACAGGTTTCTAGGACTGCCTTCTTTCATCTTCGTAATATTGTTAAAATCAGGAACATCTTGTCTCAGAGTGATGCAGAAAAACTAGGCCATGCATTTGTTACTTCAAGATTGGACTACTGTAATTCTTTATTATTGGGCTGTCCCACATATTCTCTGAAAAGCCTTCAGCTGATCCAAAATGCTGCAGCCAGAGTTCTGACGAGAACTAACAGGAGAGATCATATTTCTCCAGTTTTAGCTTCTCTTCATTGGCTCCCTGTTAAATTCAGAATAGAATTTAAGATTCTTCTCCTAACATATAAAGCTCTTAATGACCGAGCTCCATCATATCTTAAAGATCTCATTGTAAGATATTTTCCTAACAGAGCACTTCGTTCCCAAACTGCAGGTTTACTTGAGGTTCCCAGAGTTTCTAAAAGTAGAATGGGAGGCAGAGCCTTCAGTTATCAGGCCCCTCTCTCTGTGGAATAAGCTGCCAGTAAATGTCCGGGAAGCAGACACCCTTTCCACTTTTAAGACCAGGCTTAAAACTTTCCTTTTTTATAAAGCTTATTGTTAGGGATGGCTCAGGTGATCCTGAAACATCCCATAGTTAAGCTGCTATAGGCCTAGACTGCTGGGGGGCCTCATCTGTCACACCTTTCCTCACTTTACTCTCTTTATGTATATGTGACATTATTGTGGTCATTAACTCATGTTTCCCTGTTCCAACAGATATCCTTTGAATGGTGTTACAGTGCCCCCCCCCCCCTTTCTGTCTTCTCAAACCCCAGCTGGTCGAGGCGGATGGCCACCCTTCCTGAGTCTGGTTCTGCCAGAGGTTTCTTCCTGTTAAAAGGGAGTCGTTTCTCTCCACAGTCGTCTCAGGCACGCTCAGGACGGGAGATTGGACCGAAAAACAAAAAGTTTTCAGTGCAATCTGTTGGTTTCCTTAGCTAGGAAATTGTTTTTGAATTGGCTCTGTATGAACAAATTGGATTATTTTTTGAATAATTATGATTACAATTAATTGAATTCCAATTGGCTTGAATTGGACTTTATTATCTAAGTGCCTTGAGATGAAATTGTTGTATTTGGCGCTATATAAATAAAAATGAATTGAAAATGAAAATGAATTAAACCCAATGTACCGTCTTCTAAGTGTGCAGCACTGCTTCAACACAGAACTCTTAGAAATAAACTTCCTAATAATTCCAAGTCGGTCTGTGAATTCGTATGTGTAGTCCACTGATAGTGGATTTATGGCACAGCTTCAGGTATAAAACCCTGGATTATACTCAAGGGCAATACCAAAGTGGTCTATGTATACAGTATATGACTATATAATGAGGTATAAGCAGTCAGCTGTGGTGTAGCTCACAGTATGTATAGCTACAGTACAAAATAAAACCTAAACATAACTAGTAGTTACCTTAAAGTTTACTGCTCTCACAACAGAGGTACTCTTACAGTACATAATAACATGATTTATACTCTCGAAAGATCTATTTGTTGTACTAAATCACGGGACAGTATGACAAATGCGTACTTTTAATGCAAAACAGGAAATCACCAAAAATGAAAACTTCAGACAAAACTAGACATCGAGCAGAGCTGGAACACAAAACTGACAACAAACTCACAAGAAGGGAACAACAACAATGAGGGTCTGGCTATGAAAAAAGGAAACTGAGAGCATTCATATTGAGGAGGCTGATGATTAACACAGGACAGGTGGTGGTCTTTGGCTAACTTAAGCCAGTTTTACAGGCTGAGCAGAAAACAAGAGTATAACTGAGTAAATGGAAGAAGACAAAAGGACACGAAACAGAGATCCAGCACGAGCCAAACTGAACTAACCCAGATTCCTGAAATCAAAATGACCAAATATGACAAATGGAAGCAAAAACCCACAGGCTGTGACATACAGGGTATATTTTAGAAATACACTAAAACTTTTTTCCTGAGTACACTTTATAAAATTTAGAAATTAACGTTCTTTTATTTTGCCAAGGCTTTCCCAGCTTTCTTATCTTACCAATCAGCTGCAGGTTTGACTGAAAGATCTGCAGGAACACACACCAACACACGAGTTTGCCCGCGTGTGGTGGTTGTAGGCCGTTGTGAGTGTGTGAGTGTGTGTGTGTGTGTGTGCACGCCTGTGTAAGTGTTTGTGAATTTATGAGCGCACGATATTATAAGTGAAGGTGTTTACGTGCACGCGCATGTGCTACAAATACTGAACCATTGATATTTAGCAGCTCCTCAACAGACAGAAGAGGAAATACAGAATGTTCCACGTGTTTCTAAATCTCAGCTCTGATATTAATCTGAGCTTTAAACATCTCAGAGTGCGCAAAAGGCAATATGCTTGACTTTAGTAAGAATACACCCTCTGCTATGTTACAAACACATGCATGATTGTAGATCCTCTGGATGAGAGAGCTGCAGAGATTTTCCTGCCGAGGAGTAAAATTATTTTAGAGTTATTTCCAAGACTCAGCAGGTTAACTTAATACTTAAACCCGATCTCAGTTTTTCCCCCTTTAAAACCTACTAGCAGGTCCCACTAGTGAAGTGGACAAGTGATGTGTTGGACCCGTGATGATTTGGTTTCGTTTCCTTGCCATGGAAAAGTGAGACCAGCTGTTGTGATGGAGGCTAATAATGCACGGCAGTGACAGCGGGCACTGCTGTAGCCTCAGATGATTGTGTTTGGAATTAACACAAAAGACGTACTCAGGGACCAGAAGGACATGAGAGGACCGAGACCAAGACGCAACCAATTCCGGGGGCTCCTGTCCACAACACAAGCCTGACTTGCGAGTGCGGAGCAGACGCTTCCAGCCACAGCCTCATACTGTACGCATGGAAAGAGCCTGACTGCTGTCCTGGCAGCCGAGACTCAACGCCCATCTGCCATCAGCCTCTCAACCTGCTCCCTGAGGGAGGGGAGCCACAACCTCCCAACACAAAGCTGTTGATATCTCTGGGTCCTATTTATAAACTTTCGCCTCTGACTTCAATGATGTGTTATGACGTATAAATCACGTGGCATGCACGTGTTTTACATTGACGTGCATTGACGTGTGTCGTTGAGGCATTATCATCACATATGTTGTGAGCTCTTTGTGACGTATTAGAACCGAGGTTACCATGGAGACCTTCAGACCAAATCTCTGTCACACCCTTCACACTCCCAAGCGAGAGAGGAGGGGCCCACAGTGACACCCATCCCGAGTGCTTCACTGCGCAGCAAATGTGTCAGTGTTATTTCTTTTTAGTGTTGGTGTAAATTAACAGGGGTTACTATTCATTTTACTCAGAATTGATCAAAATGAACTTCCCCTGCAGTTCTTTCCTGATAGTGAAAGAACTCCGTCGTTCTGAGAATCACTCTGGATTTACACTCAGAGTCAGCACTCAGACTGCAGTCACACTTGTCTTCCAAGTCTCTTCTTTCTACGGTAAGTTAAGTTTCGGTAAAACGTTCTCTTTTTTAATGATTTTAGCGATTTTTTTTGTTTGTTTTATGTGGTTGACTTTGGCCTCTAGCTACCTAGCGAAGTTGTCTAGCTAGCTAACGTTAGCTTAGCTCGCTAGCCCTGGCCAACACTGCGCTGGACCAAGGTTTAGCTAACATTAGTTCCTCAAATTATTAAAAGTATCTTGAAAGGAAAGGCTTTTTGAAACAGCATTTCACCTTCCTTCATCACGTCAGTGTCATGTGCGTTCCCCCTCTCTCGGCCCCTGCTTCCTGTCTGTCTGAACTTTCCTATCCATTAAAGGCACAAAAGACCTCAAAAAAAAATAAAACGTGTTAATGCGGTGGGGACGCGTCCCCGGCACTTTGTCTGATGAGCAGATTTGTCCCCACCACTTTAAAAAAGTAGAGAAAGTGCAAACGCCGCTTTTGGTGCAGAACCTAAAAGGTATAATTCTATATCATGGCATTCTCCTAACCAATTATTTAGAAAAATAATTTGTAAATGCTAAGCTAGTACAAAATAAAATAAATTAGCATTCTCAACTGTTTTTCCCCTTCAAAATAACCATCATAAACAAAATTATTCCTCAACTGTCTCGACCGGAGGACCGTGGATCATAGTGGGGACAGCCGCCGCCAGTTCCCTTTGGCTGTAGAGAAGGTCACCACCATCTCCTTAGTTTTGCTGACATTCAGCTCCAGGCAGGAAGAGTCACACCACTCTATGAACTGCTGAAGAGCGGGTCCATGATGGAGGGAGGGGCCGGACAGGAGGGACAGGCGAACTGTATCGTCAGCAAACTGAACCAAGTGACAGTTGGAGTGTGTTGATCTGCACTCATCGGTGTACAGAATGAAGAGCAGTGCAGATGGCACAGACACATAGACATGTAAAGAATAGACGCCGCATCGACCACTACTGTCTATTGGCGCAGACGAGCCGTGGGGCCGCCATCTTGGACCGGTCATCAGCTCCACTCAGTGTAATCTGGCTGGCTGGCGCAATGAAGTGTCAGCGCATTTAATCAATCATAACTCGCTGAATATTAAACTGATTTTCACCGGATTTTTTTTTCCTGCAAACGTCATATGTAGGCATGATACGGGACACTTGATTCAGCGTATTTTAATATTCATAATAGGCTTACTTATATAGTACCGCTACTGTCTATTGGCGCTGACGAGCCGTGGGGCCGCCATCTTGGACAGCGACACCCCCACAGACTTCCAAAGAAAGAAAGGAATGCGGAAGTCACGTAGACATATGAACATTTTTGCCTCAAATATAATCTGATCATCAATCGAAACTTCTTTGTATCCATAATAAAAGCCATCCCTAAACCTACTTTACATTTAATTCAAGGGATTGTTTCCAATTCCACTGACATCACTCCTAATGTTCCACTTCTTCTTTGTTGGAAATTGTCATTTTAAGACTATTAAGATTCCTAATAAAAACAATTAGAAAGATATTTGATGACGTCACGCACCCTTTATTGTCATTTCGTAACTCCATTAAACAAAGTTTCTCCAAAGAAGACATATATTCGTTGCGTTCTAAATATTTAAAATTCCCCATTAATCCCAAAGTAAAAGAAATTCACTTTAAAATCCTAAATGGTGTATATCCATCCGGAGAGCTACTGAGACGGAGATTTGGTTGTGAATCGGATGGATGTGTGTTTTGTGGAGAGGATGAAACTTCTGATCACTTGTTTTTTCATTGTATGTTTTCAACATTCTGGATTGATGTACATGACTGGCTGCACACGGGGATCCGTCTCCAACCCTTCTCCCTAAAAGACATTATTTATGGTCTTATGATGGTTAATAGTGAATGGGACTTTCTGGTCAATAACATAGTATTATTCAGAAAATATTTCATACATAAATGTAAATATATGAATGTAAAACCCAGATTTTTTGTATTTCATAAAGATTTTCTTTCCTTTACCAAAGCCCCTTAATATTATAAAAAGTAAAAATGCGCCTTTAAAATGTATATAAGATGATGTAAGCCGTGTATTTTATAGATGAATTAATAAAAAAGTTAAAAATGTAACAGAGGGTCGTCTTGACTTTATTTACTGAAGAAAACAAAAGAACCACACGTGGCGTTCAACATTGGCTGGCTCCTTTAACCTTTAATCCTCACCTTCACTTCCAGGTCAACCACAGAACCACTTCCTGTCTTGCTTATAAAATAAAGGTCTTAACATTAATACAGGATGTTATGTTTCCCTGTTCAAAAATGCTTCTATCCAGGGCTCATAAAAATACTTTATCAGGGCTCTCAAGTCTCACGCAATGAGCGTGAGACACACGCATTTCAACAAGTTCACACGCTCACACGCCACACATGCCATTTCTCACGCTGAGAAATGATCAACTTCGTCGCACAGAAATTCTAATGGCCTATACTATAAACGAATCACTGGCATGTTACTGTACGCTTGTACAGCTCAGAACTATAGCTCTGGTACAGCTGTCTTGATTTGGCAACCCATCGGCAAATCACAAAATGGAATTTCTCAGCCAATCAGAAAACAGAATTTCTTGTTGCCGGGTGAGGTCTGAAATAGCTTTCAGCTGCAAGCACGCGTACCATGAATGCAACTATTATGCTCTGAATGCGTCCAGAAGTTGTAAACGAGCTGGAGGTGGAAGAGAACCGTCAGAATCATCAGCAGGTCATATCTTCATTTATTTTAATCTTTTATTAGTTACCATAGTTTTCCTACTCTTTGTAAAAGACCTGCCGATTAAAGTGTTCGTTGGAGTAATAGGCCTAAATATTCAGCACACACCCTTTGACATGAGCAACTTAATGAAAAATGAAAAATATGTAGGAGTGTAATTAGGCTTCCGTGGTTAATTATTTTCAAAGGTGTGAGCAGATTCCCAAGGATATCTACAATTGCCAAACTGGTATTAGTTCTGCCGCCCTGAAATGCTGATGCAGAGAGGGTTTTTTCCATGGTGGGGCTCAATAAAACTAAGACCAGGAATAAGTTGGCTCTGAATGGAACTCTGTCATCCATCATGACTGTGAAAATGGCTGAAATTGAGCAGCAGTGAAGCAACTGAAGAGTCATAGCAAAACATGCTTCCTTGGTTGAAGAGTTGCTAGAGTGCATTAAGCTGGAGACTGTGTTTCCCCTACGAGTCACCCATTGTCTGAGCAGAGGTAGAGATAGCAAGGTACATTTGAAAGCTGATTATACAAGGAGCAGAGAATGCATTGGCCGGGAATCGAACCCCGGTCAACTGCTTGGCAAGCAGCTATTCTCTCCACTATACCACCAATGCCCTGACAGACCCTTATTTAGTCATCTATCAACTGTTTTTCTTGCAGGGCTATGACACACTCACTCTTACTCAGGAATCTTTCTATTTCTCCCTGAAATAAGAGAGAAGTCTAAAGCGTGAAACTTGTGCTTGCTTGGATTCATTCTCCAGATGCGCACAATTGCTTTCATCTAAGGCTAAAATGTTCACAACTTCAGTACAATGCACTATGCCAATTAATTTGCCAGTCAGGAATGAGTTTACCACAGTCTTGCAACCTGTACCGTGTGCACTGCTTTCGGGTCCCTGATGGTCTAGTGGCTAGGATTTGGCGCTCTCACCGCCGCGGCCCGGGTTTGATTCCCGGTCAGGGAATGAGGGAACCAAGTTTTGGCACTGTGTGTAGCGTAAACCAAAGACATTTCTGCTGTTGTTTTCCAATGACATGACAAGAATGTCAATTTAATCGAGCCCTGTCACAAATTCAATAGGACGTTGGTTTGTAAGGAGTCATCCTATGCGCACCACTTGATTTGAAATAACACTTTACAGCCAGCAGATTTACTACTTCTCTTTAGAGAAGGGCTCGCTTAACTCTTTCCAGCAGCTCTAGGACCATTGTGGCTTTTAAAAACTAAAAGAATGATCAAGTTTTTCTGATACTTTGATGTGTAACATGGTGCTTAATAACATTTTGAGCAGCAAAGACAAATGCTATTTGTCATTAAATGACATGGGCATCCACGAATGATACGGAAAAAGAGAAATTTCATGGTCTATTGTCGGACAAAATGTTTTTGTACGCGGACTTGGACCATTTGGTGATCTGGCAGGTGCTGGCCGTCCATCCGTCTTGGATCGAGTTTGAGGGAGGCCCGTTTTTTGTGTCGTACGGCACTGTGGAATCTAATCTTCCCCACTTGCTTTGTAGAGGAGGAACTTAGAATGCACATGAGAAAACAGACCATCACTTTAACTGAAGAGTCATAGCAAGAAATGCTTCCTTGGTTGAAGAGTTGCTAGAGTGCATTAAGCTGGAGACTGTGTTTCCCCTACAAGCCACCCATATTCTGAGCAGAGGTAGAGATAGCAAGGTACATTTGAAAGCTAATTATACAAGGAGCAGAGAATGCATTGGCTGGGAATCGAACCCAGGTCAACTGCTTGGCAAGCAGCTATTCTCTCCACTATACCACCAATGCCCTGACAGACCCTTATTTAGTCATCTATCAACTGTTTTACTTGCAGGGCTATGACACACTCACTCTTACTCAGGAATCTTTCTATTTCTCCCTGAAATAAGAGAGAAGTCTAAAGCGTGAAACTTGTGCTTGCTTGGATTCATTCTCCAGATGCGCACAATTGCTTTCATCTAAGGCTAAAATGTTCACAACTTCAGTACAATGCACTGTGCCAATTAATTTGCCAGTTAGGAAGAGTTTACCACAGTCTTGCAACCTGTACCGTGTGCACTGCTTTTGGGTCCCTGATGGTCTAGTGGCTAGGATTCGGCGCTCTCACCGCCGCGGCCCGGGTTCGATTCCCGGTCAGGGAATGAGGGAACTAGGTTTTGGCACTGTTAGTAGCGTAAACCAAAGACATTTCTGCTGTTGTTTTCCAATGACATGACAAGAATGTCAATTTAATCGAGCCCTGTCACAAATTCAATAGGACGTTGGTTTGTAAGGAGTCATCCTATGCGCACCACTTGATTTGAAATAACACTTTACAGCCAGCAGATTTACTACTTCTCTTTAGAGAAGGGCTCGCTTAACTCTTTCCAGCAGCTCTAGGACCATTGTGGCTTTTAAAAACTAAAAGAATGATCAAGTTTTTCTGATACTTTGATGTGTAACACGGTGCTTAATAACATTTTGAGCAGCAAAGACAAATGCTATTTGTCATTAAATGACATGGGCATCCACGAATGATACGGAAAAAGAGAAATTTCATGGTCTATTGTCGGACAAAATGTTTTTGTCCGCGGACTTGGACCATTTGGTGATCTGGCAGGTGCTGGCCGTCCATCCGTCTTGGATCGAGTTTGAGGGAGGCCCGTTTTTTGTGTCGTACGGCACTGTGGAATCTAATCTTCCCCACTTGCTTTGTAGAGGAGGAACTTAGAATGCACATGAGAAAACAGACCATCACTTTAACTGAAGAGTCATAGCAAAAAATGCTTCCTTGGTTGAAGAGTTGCTAGAGTGCATTAGCTTGAGACTGTGTTTTCCCTACAAGCCACCCATTGTCTGAACAGAGGTAGAGGTAGCAAGGTACATTTGAAAGCTGATTATACAAGGTGCAGAGTATGCATTGGCCGGGAATCGAACCCGGGTCAACTGCTTGGCAAGCAGCTATTCTCTCCACTATACCACCAATGCCCTGACAGACCCTTATTTAGTCATCTATCAACTGTTTTTCTTGCAGGGCTATGACACACTCACTCTTACTCAGGAATCTTTCTATTTCTCCCTGAAATAAGAGAGAAGTCTAAAGCGTGAAACTTGTGCTTGCTTGGATTCATTCTCCAGATGCGCACAATTGCTTTCATCTAAGGCTAAAATGTTCACAACTTCAGTACAATGCACTGTGCCAATTAATTTGCCAGTTAGGAAGAGTTTACCACAGTCTTGCAACCTGTACCGTGTGCACTGCTTTTGGGTCCCTGATGGTCTAGTGGCTAGGATTCGGCGCTCTCACCGCCGCGGCCCGGGTTCGATTCCCGGTCAGGGAATGAGGGAACTAGGTTTTGGCACTGTTAGTAGCGTAAACCAAAGACATTTCTGCTGTTGTTTTCCAATGACATGACAAGAATGTCAATTTAATCGAGCCCTGTCACAAATTCAATAGGACGTTGGTTTGTAACGAGTCATCCTATGCGCACCACTTGATTTGAAATAACACTTTACAGCCAGCAGATTTACTACTTCTCTTTAGAGAAGGGCTCGCTTAACTCTTTCCAGCAGCTCTAGGACCATTGTGGCTTTTAAAAACTAAAAGAATGATCAAGTTTTTCTGATACTTTGATGTGTAACACGGTGCTTAATAACATTTTGAGCAGCAAAGACAAATGCTATTTGTCATTAAATGACATGGGCATCCACGAATGATACGGAAAAAGAGAAATTTCATGGTCTATTGTCGGACAAAATGTTTTTGTCCGCGGACTTGGACCATTTGGTGATCTGGCAGGTGCTGGCCGTCCATCCGTCTTGGATCGAGTTTGAGGGAGGCCCGTTTTTTGTGTCGTACGGCACTGTGGAATCTAATCTTCCCCACTTGCTTTGTAGAGGAGGAACTTAGAATGCACATGAGAAAACAGACCATCACTTTAACTGAAGAGTCATAGCAAAAAATGCTTCCTTGGTTGAAGAGTTGCTAGAGTGCATTAGCTTGAGACTGTGTTTTCCCTACAAGCCACCCATTGTCTGAACAGAGGTAGAGGTAGCAAGGTACATTTGAAAGCTGATTATACAAGGTGCAGAGTATGCATTGGCCGGGAATCGAACCCGGGTCAACTGCTTGGCAAGCAGCTATTCTCTCCACTATACCACCAATGCCCTGACAGACCCTTATTTAGTCATCTATCAACTGTTTTTCTTGCAGGGCTATGACACACTCACTCTTACTCAGGAATCTTTCTATTTCTCCCTGAAATAAGAGAGAAGTCTAAAGCGTGAAACTTGTGCTTGCTTGGATTCATTCTCCAGATGCGCACAATTGCTTTCATCTAAGGCTAAAATGTTCACAACTTCAGTACAATGCACTATGCCAATTAATTTGCCAGTCAGGAATGAGTTTACCACAGTCTTGCAACCTGTACCATGTGCACTGCTTTCGGGTCCCTGATGGTCTAGTGGCTAGGATTTGACGCTCTCACCGCCGCGGCCCGGGTTTGATTCCCGGTCAGGGAATGAGGGAACCAAGTTTTGGCACTGTTAGTAGCGTAAACCAAAGACATTTCTGCTGTTGTTTTCCAATGACATGACAAGAATGTCAATTTAATCGAGCCCTGTCACAAATTCAATAGGACGTTGGTTTGTAAGGAGTCATCCTATGCGCACCACTTGATTTGAAATAACGCTTTACAGCCAGCAGATTTACTACTTCTCTTTAGAGAAGGGCTCGCTTAACTCTTTCCAGCAGCTCTAGGACCATTGTGGCTTTTAAAAACTAAAAGAATGATCAAGTTTTTCTGATACTTTGATGTGTAACACGGTGCTTAATAACATTTTGAGCAGCAAAGACAAATGCTATTTGTCATTAAATGACATGGGCATCCACGAATGATACGGAAAAAGAGAAATTTCATGGTCTATTGTCGGACAAAATGTTTTTGTCCGCGGACTTGGACCATTTGGTGATCTGGCAGGTGCTGGCTGTCCATCCGTCTTGGATTGAGTTTGAGGGAGGCCCGTTTTTTGTGTCGTACGGCACTGTGGAATCTAATCTTCCCCACTTGCTTTGTAGAGGAGGAACTTAGAATGCACATGAGAAAACAGACCATCACTTTAACTGAAGAGTCATAGCAAGAAATGCTTCCTTGGTTGAAGAGTTGCTAGAGTGCATTAAGCTGGAGACTGTGTTTCCCCTACAAGCCACCCATATTCTGAGCAGAGGTAGAGATAGCAAGGTACATTTGAAAGCTGATTATTCAAGGAGCAGAGAATGCATTGGCCGGGAATCGAACCCGGGTCAACTGCTTGGCAAGCAGCTATTCTCTCCGCTATACCACCAATGCCCTGACAGACCCTTATTTAGTCATCTATCAACTGTTTTTCTTGCAGGGCTATGACACACTCACTCTTACTCAGGAATCTTTCTATTTCTCCCTGAAATAAGAGAGAAGTCTAAAGCGTGAAACTTGTGCTTGCTTGGATTCATTCTCCAGATGCGCACAATTGCTTTCATCTAAGGCTAAAATGTTCACAACTTCAGTACAATGCACTGTGCCAATTAATTTGCCAGTTAGGAATGAGTTTACCACAGTCTTGCAACCTGTACCGTGTGCACTGCTTTTGGGTCCCTGATGGTCTAGTGGCTAGGATTCGGCGCTCTCACCGCCGCGGCCCGGGTTCGATTCCCGGTCAGGGAACGAGGGAACTAGGTTTTGGCACTGTTAGTAGCGTAAACCAAAGACATTTCTGCTGTTGTTTTCCAATGACATGACAAGAATGTCAATTTAATCGAGCCCTGTCACAAATTCAATAGGACGTTGGTTTGTAACGAGTCATCCTATGCGCACCACTTGATTTGAAATAACACTTTACAGCCAGCAGATTTACTACTTCTCTTTAGAGAAGGGCTCGCTTAACTCTTTCCAGCAGCTCTAGGACCATTGTGGCTTTTAAAAACTAAAAGAATGATCAAGTTTTTCTGATACTTTGATGTGTAACACGGTGCTTAATAACATTTTGAGCAGCAAAGACAAATGCTATTTGTCATTAAATGACATGGGCATCCACGAATGATACGGAAAAAGAGAAATTTCATGGTCTATTGTCGGACAAAATGTTTTTGTCCGCGGACTTGAACCATTTGGTGATCTGGCAGGTGCTGGCCGTCCATCCGTCCGTCCGTCTTGGATCGAGTTTGAGGGAGGCCCGTTTTTTGTGTCGTACGGCACTGTGGAATCTAATCTTCCCCACTTGCTTTGTAGAGGAGGAACTTAGAATGCACATGAGAAAACAGACCATCACTTTAACTGAAGAGTCATAGCAAAAAATGCTTCCTTGGTTGAAGAGTTGCTAGAGTGCATTAGCTTGAGACTGTGTTTTCCCTACAAGCCACCCATTGTCTGAACAGAGGTAGAGGTAGCAAGGTACATTTGAAAGCTGATTATTCAAGGAGCAGAGAATGCATTGGCCAGGAATTGAACCCGGGTCAACTGCTTGGCAAGCAGCTTTTCTCTCCACTATACCACCAATGCCCTGACAGACCCTTATTTAGTCATCTATCAACTGTTTTTCTTGCAGGGCTATGACACACTCACTCTTACTCAGGAATCTTTCTATTTCTCCCTGAAATAAGAGAGAAGTCTAAAGCGTGAAACTTGTGCTTGCTTGGATTCATTCTCCAGATGCGCACAATTGCTTTCATCTAAGGCTAAAATGTTCACAACTTCAGTACAATGCACTATGCCAATTAATTTGCCAGTCAGGAATGAGTTTACCACAGTCTTGCAACCTGTACCGTGTGCACTGCTTTCGGGTCCCTGATGGTCTAGTGGCTAGGGTTTGACGCTCTCACCGCCGCGGCCCGGGTTTGATTCCCGGTCAGGGAATGAGGGAACCAAGTTTTGGCACTGTGTGTAGCGTAAACCAAAGACATTTCTGCTGTTGTTTTCCAATGACATGACAAGAATGTCAATTTAATCGAGCCCTGTCACAAATTCAATAGGACGTTGGTTTGTAAGGAGTCATCCTATGCGCACCACTTGATTTGAAATAACACTTTACAGCCAGCAGATTTACTACTTCTCTTTAGAGAAGGGCTCGCTTAACTCTTTCCAGCAGCTCTAGGACCATTGTGGCTTTTAAAAACTAAAAGAATGATCAAGTTTTTCTGATACTTTGATGTGTAACATGGTGCTTAATAACATTTTGAGCAGCAAAGACAAATGCTATTTGTCATTAAATGACATGGGCATCCACGAATGATACGGAAAAAGAGAAATTTCATGGTCTATTGTCGGACAAAATGTTTTTGTACGCGGACTTGGACCATTTGGTGATCTGGCAGGTGCTGGCCGTCCATCCGTCTTGGATCGAGTTTGAGGGAGGCCCGTTTTTTGTGTCGTACGGCACTGTGGAATCTAATCTTCCCCACTTGCTTTGTAGAGGAGGAACTTAGAATGCACATGAGAAAACAGACCATCACTTTAACTGAAGAGTCATAGCAAGAAATGCTTCCTTGGTTGAAGAGTTGCTAGAGTGCATTAAGCTGGAGACTGTGTTTCCCCTACAAGCCACCCATATTCTGAGCAGAGGTAGAGATAGCAACGTACATTTGAAAGCTGATTATTCAAGGAGCAGAGAATGCATTGGCCGGGAATCGAACCCAGGTCAACTGCTTGGCAAGCAGCTATTCTCTCCGCTATACCACCAATGCCCTGACAGACCCTTATTTAGTCATCTATCAACTGTTTTTCTTGCAGGGCTATGACACACTCACTCTTACTCAGGAATCTTTCTATTTCTCCCTGAAATAAGAGAGAAGTCTAAAGCGTGAAACTTGTGCTTGCTTGGATTCATTCTCCAGATGCGCACAATTGCTTTCATCTAAGGCTAAAATGTTCACAACTTCAGTACAATGCACTGTGCCAATTAATTTGCCAGTTAGGAATGAGTTTACCACAGTCTTGCAACCTTTACCGTGTGCACTGCTTTTGGGTCCCTGATGGTCTAGTGGCTAGGATTCGGCGCTCTCACCGCCGCGGCCCGGGTTCGATTCCCGGTCAGGGAATGAGGGAACTAGGTTTTGGCACTGTTAGTAGCGTAAACCAAAGACATTTCTGCTGTTGTTTTCCAATGACATGACAAGAATGTCAATTTAATCGAGCCCTGTCACAAATTCAATAGGACGTTGGTTTGTAACGAGTCATCCTATGCGCACCACTTTGATTTGAAATAACACTTTACAGCCAGCAGATTTACTACTTCTCTTTAGAGAAGGGCTCGCTTAACTCTTTCCAGCAGCTCTAGGACCATTGTGGCTTTTAAAAACTAAAAGAATGATCAAGTTTTTCTGATACTTTGATGTGTAACACGGTGCTTAATAACATTTTGAGCAGCAAAGACAAATGCTATTTGTCATTAAATGACATGGGCATCCACGAATGATACGGAAAAAGAGAAATTTCATGGTCTATTGTCGGACAAAATGTTTTTGTCCGCGGACTTGAACCATTTGGTGATCTGGCAGGTGCTGGCCGTCCATCCGTCCGTCCGTCTTGGATCGAGTTTGAGGGAGGCCCGTTTTTTGTGTCGTACGGCACTGTGGAATCTAATCTTCCCCACTTGCTTTGTAGAGGAGGAACTTAGAATGCACATGAGAAAACAGACAATCACTTTAACTGAAGAGTCATAGCAAAAAATCCTTCCTTGGTTTTAGAGTTGCTAGAGTGCATTAGCTTGAGACTGTGTTTTCCCTACAAGCCACCCATATTCTGAGCAGAGGTAGAGATAGCAAGGTACATTTGAAAACTGATTATTCAAGGAGCAGAGAATGTATTGGCCAGGAATTGAACCCAGGTCAACTGCTTGGCAAGCAGCTTTTCTCTCCACTATACCACCAATGCCCTGACAGACCCTTATTTAGTCATCTATCAACTGTTTTTCTTGCAGGGCTATGACACACTCACTCTTACTCAGGAATCTTTCTATTTCTCCCTGAAATAAGAGAGAAGTCTTAAGCGTGAAACTTCTGCTTGCTTGGATTCATTCTCCAGATGCGCACAATTGCTTTCATCTAAGGCTAAAATGTTCACAACTTCAGTACAATGCACTATGCCAATTAATTTGCCAGTCAGGAATGAGTTTACCACAGTCTTGCAACCTGTACCGTGTGCACTGTTTTCGGGTCCCTGATGGTCTAGTGGCTAGGATTCGGCGCTCTCACCGCCGCGGCCCGGGTTAGATTCCCGGTCAGGGAATGAGGGAACCAAGTTTTGGCACTGTGAGTAGCGTAAACCAAAGACATTTCTGCTGTTGTTTTCCAATGACATGACAAGAATGTCAATTTAATCGAGCCCTGTCACAAATTCAATAGGACGTTGGTTTGTAAGGAGTCATCCTATGCGCACCACTTGATTTGAAATAACACTTTACAGCCAACCAGATTTACTACTTCTCTTTAGAGAAGGGCTCGCTTAACTCTTTCCAGCAGCTCTAGGACCATTGTGGCTTTTAAAAACTAAAAGAATGATCAAGTTTTTCTGATACTTTGATGTGTAACACGGTGCTTAATAACATTTTGAGCAGCAAAGACAAATGCTATTTGTCATTAAATGACATGGGCATCCACGAATGATACGGAAAAAGAGAAATTTCATGGTCTATTGTCGGACAAAATGTTTTTGTCCGCGGACTTGGACCATTTGGTGATCTGGCAGGTGCTGGCCGTCCATCCGTCTTGGATCGAGTTTGATGGAGGCCCGTTTTTTGTGTCGTACGGCACTGTGGAATCTAATCTTCCCCACTTGCTTTGTAGAGGAGGAACTTAGAATGCACATGAGAAAACAGACCATCACTTTAACTGAAGAGTCATAGCAAGAAATGCTTCCTTGGTTGAAGAGTTGCTAGAGTGCATTAAGCTGGAGACTGTGTTTCCCCTACAAGCCACCCATATTCTGAGCAGAGGTAGAAATAGCAAGGTACATTTGAAAGCTGATTATTCAAGGAGCAGAGAATGCATTGGCTGGGAATCGAACCCGGGTCAACTGCTTGGCAAGCAGCTATTCTCTCCGCTATACCACCAATGCCCTGACAGACCCTTATTTAGTCATCTTTCAACTGTTTTTCTTGCAGGGCTATGACACACTCACTCTTACTCAGGAATCTTTCTATTTCTCCCTGAAATAAGAGAGAAGTCTAAAGCGTGAAACTTGTGCTTGCTTGGATTCATTCTCCAGATGCGCACAATTGCTTTCATCTAAGGCTAAAATGTTCACAACTTCAGTACAATGCACTGTGCCAATTAATTTGCCAGTTAGGAATGAGTTTACCACAGTCTTGCAACCTGTACCGTGTGCCCTGCTTTCGGGTCCCTGATGGTCTAGTGGCTAGGATTTGGCGCTCTCACTGCCGCGGCCGGGGTTCGATTCCCGGTCAGGGAATGATTGAACTAGGTCTTGGCACTGTGAGTAGCGTAAACCAAAGACATTTCTGCTGTTGTTTCCAATGACAAGAATGTCAATTTAATCGAGCCCTGTCACAAATTCAATAGGACGTTGGTTTGTAAGGAGTCATCCTATGCGCACCACTTGATTTGAAATAACACTTTACAGCCAGCAGATTTACTACTTCTCTTTAGAGAAGGGCTCGCTTAACTCTTTCCAGCAGCTCTAGGACCATTGTGGCTTTTAAAAACTAAAAGAATGATCAAGTTTTTCTGATACTTTGATGTGTAACATGGTGCTTAATAACATTTTGAGCAGCAAAGACAAATGCTATTTGTCATTAAATGACATGGGCATCCACGAATGATACGGAAAAAGAGAAATTTCATGGTCTATTGTCGGACAAAATGTTTTTGTCCGCGGACTTGGAGCATTTGGTGATCTGGCAGGTGCTGGCCGTCCATCCGTCTTGGATCGAGTTTGAGGGAGGCCCGTTTTTTGTGTCGTACGGCACTGGAATCTAATCTTCCCCACTTGCTTTGTAGAGGAGGAACTTAGAATGCACATGAGAAAACAGACCATCACTTTAACTGAAGAGTCATAGCAAGAAATGCTTCCTTGGTTGAAGAGTTGCTAGAGTGCTTTAGCTTGAGACTGTGTTTTCCCTACAAGCCACCCATTGTCTGAACAGAGGTAGAGATAGCAAGGTACATTTGAAAGCTGATTATACAAGGTGCAGAGTATGCATTGGCCGGGAATCGAACCCGGGTCAACTGCTGCGGGAGTCTCCGATACTTAAGATTAACTCTCTTAACTTTTCTCATTCATTTTCAATGGAAGTTCTTACACCACGGATGCATTGCACTCTTTGGCCTCTGGGGGATATTTTGGCGCATTTACAGGTAGACTCGTTTGCTTAGCCAATCAGAATAGAGTACGGCAGTTGCTAGCCAGAAAGAGGCAGACCAGAGTGAGGAGAGATACCGCTAGGAACAGAGATCGCGGAAATTTGTTACACGGTATTGCTAGTCATAACAGTATTTCATTTCTACAAATGTTATATATGTATATCTGTTATACAGCTCTTATTACAAAGTATTAGTTGAGAAACGGCCATAGTTAACCGGGTCGCCAGGCTGCTGCTGCCACTAGCACCGTTCATCATCATTCATCATCGGATTAATTACTGAGGTAAGTAAATAACGTCAACAAGTCAAAATGTGTGTTTTATGATGGTATAACTTTACAAAGCTGTCCGGTACATGCAAGTACCGTCTCCATTCGGCGTGTTGTGTGTCAAACTATTATATCAAAGACTGTAATGTAGAGGCTGTCTGAAAGTTCATCGCATCACTAGCTGTGTCTTTGGCTGCTTTAAAACAACTGGATTTAAATGACAATTTATGTGCAGTAGATGATGATTTTAATACATGTGCTACTTTGATCTTGCCGTAGCTTTGGTGTACATGATGAGCATATTTTGTCTCCCTTTGAAGTAGTGTATAATGCGGACATCGTTTGTTGTTATTCTGTGTTTATGCACCTGTGTTTTGTTATCGTGTGTGATATCAGGTTATTTTTTATTATTTAAAACAGTGTAGGTTGTATAATAGAATTTAGTATATATAAGAGTATATAAATGAGTGTATATGAGTAGGGGCTATGCAAATGTGTAGGCATATGTAGACATAAGGGTGTATATGTGTGTGTGTATATATATATATACACACACATATATAATATATATACACACATATATAATATATACATTTTATATAAAATATTTGATATTTTTTTGTAAATAGTTGTACATAGTTCCAAAATGTTTGCCTCCTAAAATCCAACCCCACGTCCACGTCGTAGGAGGCGGTAACAGAAGACTGCAAGCACAATGTTTGCAAAGTGTTCTGGCTGACGGGGCTCTGGTACAAACAGTGTTGTAGCACTTTATCTTTGTTTGTTGTCTCTCTCTTTCTAAACCTACACCCAGCTCTGTGTTCCCTGTGTTGTTGGTTATCCGTCCATTTCTAAACCTACAGGTAGGAGTGTGACCTGCCCAGCTCTGTGTTCCCTGTGTTGTTTATTGTCTGTCCATTTCTAAACCTACAGGTAGGAGTGTGACCTGTCCAGCTCTGTGCTCCCTGAGTTGTTTATTGTCTGTCCATTTCTAAACCTACAGGTAGGAGTGTGACCTGTCCAGCTCTGTGTTCCCTGAGTTGTTTATTGTCTGTCCATTTCTAAACCTACAGGTAGGAGTGTGACCTGCCCAGCTCTGTGTTCCCTGTGTTGTTTATTGTCTGTCCATTTCTAAACCTACAGGTGGATGTGTGACCTGTCCAGCTTTGTGTTCCCTGTGTTGTTTATTGTCTGTCCATTTCTAAACCTACAGGTAGGAGTGTGACCTGGCCAGCTCTGTGCTCCCTGAGTTGTTGGTTGTCCGTCCATTTCTAAACCTACAGGTGGATGTGTGACCTGGCCAGCTCTGTGTTCCCTGTGTTGATTCAAATGATGTAACTATTTCCTTTAGGTAAAGGAAACACAGTCTTGGGATCATAAGAACAATAGATACATACTGTATATCTACAGGTGGATGGTGGGAAGGACTTGTTAATATGACCCTGTGTGTTGTTAACATGACCCTGTGTGTTGTTAATATGACCCTGATTGTACAAACTTGAATGTCAGTGTTAAAGTGTGTTAAAGTGTGTCGCTGTCTCAGATCACTGGAAGGATGAGTGTTGTATATGCTCTTTGTCTCTTTTTCTTTTTTATGTGTGTGGGTATATGTGAGTTTATGTTTTCTGTAGGTGGCTGACATGAGAACCAAAGCTGAGGCGAGGGGGAGCTATGGAGAGTCAAGGACAAGATAGAGGGCCTGGACGAGGGCACGCACAATGACTTTTGATTAGATATGAAAACTGTGTTAGTATAAACACCTGTTTTGTGGAAGAGTAGTACAGTTCTGATCCTCCAAATTGACAGGCTTTTTGTTGGTGAAGGCAAGATGATCAAACACAGAGCTCTGTATGCGATATTTACTGTAAGACACTAATATATTATTAGGTAAATTAGCTTATTAGATGCCAGAAATGGATGTCACACTCCCAGACTCTCATTCATAAAAGAACACAAAGGGTTTTTGGCAAAAGCATAGAAAGCTTTAAGATAAAGGTAGAATGGAAAAATATAACACTGTCTATTTCTAAACTGACAGGTTGAGGTGTGACCTGGCCAGCTCTGTGCTCCCTGCGTTGCTGCTTGCACCACATCTTTGCATTAGTGATACACAGTACACTGTCACATTACTGATTTGTCTTTTATTCTTTAAATAAACATGTACTGGTTCATTTGCACAACTGTGTGTGGTCTCCTTCATGTTGATACTCCTACGAGCCAAGTGGTTTTGTAAAAGGGAAAAAAACAAGTATAGATAGGAATGAACAAATGAATCAATAAATGAAGACCAAAAGGGTTCTTGACCCTCATAACATGAATATGACAGTGGGTACAACCATGTAAGTGGCAGTTGCAATAAAACAGTGATTTTCCAACACCTTCCTCTTTTATTTTCTTTATTTTAGAGTGCTCCTGACGGGATTCGAACCTGCAGGGTTATGAACTACATAATGACATTAATTATATGCAGAACTGAAAAAAATGCAGTAATTTAATTGGCTGTCACAGTTCTACACCTATACATGGCTGGCCCTGCGGTGGCAAGCAGCTATTCTCTCCACTATACCACCAATGCCCTGACAGACCCTTATTTAGTCATCTATCAACTGTTTTTCTTGCAGGGCTATGACACACTCACTCTTACTCAGGAATCTTTCTATTTCTCCCTGAAATAAGAGAGAAGTCTAAAGCGTGAAACTTGTGCTTGCTTGGATTCATTCTCCAGATGCGCACAATTGCTTTCATCTAAGGCTAAAATGTTCACAACTTCAGTACAATGCACTGTGCCAATTAATTTGCCAGTTAGGAAGAGTTTACCACAGTGTTGCAACCTGTACGTGTGTACTGTCCCTGATGGTCTAGTGCAGGGCTATTCGAGAAAACTGTGAGGAGGTCCAGTTCAAATAAATTTCCTCAAGCAGTCTATTTGCAGTATGACGATATCGGAATAAATTGTGTTTAAAAAAATAATAATACAGGTTAGAATCATTTCAAAGAGGTTTATTAGCACTGAAACACATGATAACCTTTTGAGGCTGCAGTTTAAATAAAAAATAACTAAATTATGTTTTCAAAAACAAAGAAAGTGCTTAAGAAAAAATAGCAGCTTCAGTTTCCTTTTGATTGAACAATCTCAATATTTCTCTTGAACAAAACATTCTCAAAACACCTGAACTATTTCTCTTACAGATTTCTCTTACATCTGTCTTCCCCCCTATACTTCATTTCCCCTGCTCAGTGTGAGAATTAAGCTTTGGCTTGCCCTGCCAACATTTTAAATCTGGGCTTGAAGGAGGTCAGGGCCATTCTCATGCACATGTTCAGATGCTCATTGGTGAGCGTGGAACGATATTTTGTTTTTATTATGTTCATTGTAGAGAACGCTGCCTCACAGCTGTATGTGGAGCCGAACATGGTCAAGATAAACAGGGCCACTTTTTTCAGATCTGGGAAAGCTGTCTCAGAAACCATCTGGAGCCAGCAGGTGGTAGATTCGGTTCTTTCAAACTGCTCTTTCAGGGCCACATCTGTCTGGAGGTCAATCATTTGCATCTGGAGAGGCCCAGAGTTTGCCCACTTGAAGTGATGTGCGACATCATTTGAGAATGCTCTGACATCAGAAATGTATTCTGTATGAAGAGGGTGAGCTCCTCTCCAACGCTGAAGCTATCAAAGCGTTTGCTGAAGTTTTCAATCAACTTGTCAACAAAAGAGGAGACATCTCTATGGCCCTGCACCTGTTCTTTCACTTTTGGGAAGTGTGTGTAGTCTCCTTGCAGATCTTCTTTGAACACCTGGGGCCTCATGTACAAAGGGTGCGTACGCACAAAATAGTGGCGTACACACCTTTTCACGTCAACGATCAGATGTATCAAGAACGAAAAGACCGTGGAAATGTGCGGTGCCTCACGGCAGCTTCAGGGCTGGCGTACGCACGTTTCTGCAGCTGTTGATTCTTTGGCGACACCTAAGGTGATGTTGGGAAACTGTTATAATAAATAAATGTGAAAACAATTTGTCCTCAGACAGTTATGTGCACATCTGAGACACATGAACAATTAATACTGATAAACAATTAATACACCCATGTGTCCATTTACACGAGTGGATATAAAAGCAGCGCAAAGTGGTGCAATGCATACCATTAAAAACAATGGCTGCTTTAAAAGTATTAGAAGACTTTGCAAATGGTGCAATTTGAAGAGAGCTTGTGTTCACTACAACAGAGAGGATTAGCTGGCACATGATGGCGACTGATTACTCATTAGCCGTTTTGAGGGAAATCCTCCTAGAACTGTGCGCAGAGCTGCGGCCGGCGTTGGAGCGCAACACAGCGAGGAGCCATGCGCTGCCTGTGCCCACAGATGATGTGCACACTGGGGTTCCTATAGCAACCGGGGCATCCCAGAGGGAGCTGGCCAACCGATTGGGACTGTGCCAGTCTACCCTGAGCCGAGCCATGCCAGCCGCGTGGGCCACGTATATAAAATTCCCACAATGCAGTTGAACAGGCCAACATAAAAGCGAGAGCCGATTTTATAATCGGAGCTATCGACTGCGCACACATTGCTATAAAAGCGCCATCACATGATGAATTTGTATGTTAACAGGAAACATTTTCATTCGATCGATGTACAGATCATATGTGATGCGTAAATGCAATTAACCAACATTGTGGCGAGGTGCCCTGGTTCAACGCACGATTCATACATTCTGAGTAACAGCAAGTTGGCACTGTGCGCGATGCGCATTGAGCATGTGCGCCCCCAATTTCTATCCCATCTTCACAGCATCATTATTATATTATATATATTAGTCGGTGGTTAAAGTTAGTTTCTTGCTGTTTTTTGCTGGTTAAACTTCAGTTTAAGATCTTTCTAACAAGCCCCTGATCGTCTCTGTGGGCATATATTAATAACCCTGTGCGTAAAGTGTGAAATGTCTCAATCAGCCTCACCTTTTCCCCGGCGCACTTCTGCACGTTACTGTATGAACACGTTGTTGTGAGTTACACAAAAACATCGGTATTTAGCTTGGGGGTAATCAGAGTCCCCCACATGAGCTCCCACCACCCCATGAGAGAGCAGTGTCACCCATTGTTGCCCCGACTCTCTGTTCAAACAGAGTCGGTCACCCCCCCACCCGCCTGTTTTGGCCACACTGCAGCGGTGGGCAGCCAGTATCCGCTTCAGCTCCACCTTAATGTTGGACCACTTCTTCTTCACCTCTGCTTGTGAGGCTTCTCAGACCCCCCAGCATTAACAGCCTCAGGCTCTCCCACCCACTCCTCTTAGCTTGCTGCTTATGCCGGAGGACAGCGTGCCAAAGAACACATTTTTGCGGGCCTCCACTTAGCACCGACATATCGCTTTCCGTGAAGTTGTTCTTTTTTCCCGTCTTATTCATTCTTTTTTCTTTATTTTCTGACCGTACACAGAGGGGAATCGCAGGTGCAGGATCTGCGATTCCCCTCTGCGATTCCCGCTCATTTAAATATGATTTGTGTATTTAAGTAGGGGCGTGGACAGTGAGGAGTCGGGTGCTCCGACATGTGCGCTCAATTCCACGTTGATTGGGATGTACAAACGAAATGTGCTTGGATTAATGCGTGCGCACAGATTCGTACATCCGACGTTGGAGGTCATTTGGGTTTGAGCGTACGCCATGTTTCAGTAGGAAATCCACGCAAGTCTTTGTACATGAGGCCCCTGAAGTTTTCGTTGAAATGAGCGGACAGCTGTCATCAGATCACAAATGGAATTGTTCTTTCCCTGCAGCTGCAAATTAAGCCCATTCAGGTGTGACATGATATCAGCCAAAAAAGCCATGATATCCATGTTTTTCTCGTCATTTAGAAAGACAGAAAAAGTTGGCTGCTTTCTGACTTTCCAGTTGTTCCAAGAAAGCTGTTACTTCACGTCTAATTGACCAAAAATCGCACTAGCACCCTGCCTTTGCTGAGCCATCTCACATTGTTGTGGAGCAAAAGATCATCAGAGTTTGCATCAACCTCTTTGAGAAATTCCCTGAGCATGCAATGCTGACAAGAAGAAGATGCCCTGAGAAAGTTTTTGATTTTCATCATTGTCTTCATCACCTCAGCATACTCATCTGACAGGGCGGAGCAAAGGACAGCCTGATGAATATTGCAGTGGTAAGAGATCAGGTCAGCGTTGTCTTCTTTAAACCTTGGCACAGCTCCCTTTTCGCTCCATCAGTGGTTATTGATATGACTTGTTTTGGCTCTATTCCTCGCTTTGATAGCATTTCCTTAATGGCCAGGTAGATGTCTTCTCCTCCCACACTGTAAGGAAAGCTTGTCTTCCTCTTTATCTCTGCTGTCAATGATTTTGCTCCAAACACACAAAAAAACAACATGCCTGCCAGCCACATGCCGCAGAGCTACATATGCTATCCTTGGGATACGAAGGTGTTTCGGATCACATCAAAGCCACACACGACAAAAACCCACAACAGGCCGTGATCGTATAGTGGTTAGTACTCTGCGTTGTTGTCGCAGCAACCCCGGTTTGAATCCGGGTCACGGCAAACCCCCGACTGAAATTATTTGCATCGCTGAAATAAGATCCCACTCACATTTCTTAAACTTTAAAAAAAAAAAGTTTTGTCTACAGGCCTCTGTCCCGTATCAAAGGTCTGAAAGAATCAAACAGCACAAATGCAGAAGTTCTGCCCATTTAAAGAGCATAAAAAGGGTCAAAGTATCAAACAGGCCCCAATGACAAATAGTGCCTTTTTAATGAGTCGCCAAGGCCGCATATGGTCTGTGTTTTTTAGCTCTTCTAAAGGGAGGGTTTTCACACACCGCCACACCCAAAGTATAAACATCCTAACAACAGAAGATGAAAATCGTGTGCCAAATGAATGGATGGATAGACCTGACAAAAAAGAACCAAACAAAAAGGCTAGAATTTTGCGCTGGACAATGTGAGGGTATATTGAGGATCAACATCTGTGTTGGACGATGTGGAGACTTTCCCAGACAGATGCCAGATATGTTTCTGTAACGACTAAATGCATGATAGAAACTGAGGCTGATTTGATCTGAAACGCATCTGAAACTGATGGTTTCTCATCACTTTTTGTGTTTATTTAACTGATAAACAGGCCCAAGCCCCTGGCTCCCTTCCATAACTCATTTGGTACAGCAGAGAACTGCAGATGTCCCATGATACGCATCGTAAGCCTGGTTACATGCATTCATACAGGATTCATGAAAAAGATGTGGGCTTTGCTCCCTTCGATAGCTAAGTTGGTAGAGCGGAGGACTGTAGGTGCCCAACAACAGTTATCCTTAGGTCGCTGGTTCAATTCCGGCTCGAAGGATGTGCCAAGCTTTTGTATACATAGTACTCTGCGTTGTGGTCGCAGCAACCCAGGTTCGAATCCGGGTCATGGCAACCCCCAGACCGAATTTGTTTGCATCGCTGAAAAAAGATCCCACTTTCAACTTAGATTTCTTAAACTTTAAAAAAAATAATTTTGTCTACAGGCCCCTGTCCCGTATCAAAGGTCTGAAAGAATCAAACAGCACAAATGCAGAAGGTCTGCCCATTTAAAGAGCATAAAAGGGGTCAAAGTGTTAGATCGGGTTCTTTTAGTAGGAGGCTCAAGAACGGACCGGAGTAAATTCAAGTGAAAATGAAGTCTTTATTGGTAAGGCAACAAGTGGAGCATTTCAGCGCTGGTCTCAGTCTGACAGAACTCTCGCAGGAATCCGTCAGCCCGAGCCCCGTATCTCCGGTTACACCTCATATATATGTCTCCTAGTTTCCCGAGGTGGATCCCTTGTTGATCAAATGTGATTGGATATGAATTGTCTAACTCAAATAATGTCTCTGAGGAATTATAATAATGTGTGTGTATCAATCTGCCCTTGGTTTCCCAGACTTTCCTGATTGTTTTGTCTGTCTACTCCTGCATCACTTAAGGTCATATGGAAAAGTACTGAGACTTATTTCATTCATAATGTCTAAGAACAAAGCCAATTATAACAATCCCCCTTTTGAAGTGATTTTATCATTTCAACTAATTCAGTCAAATAACTGAGGTAGGAATGTAATATTCTGTATTGTGTCACATCTGTATTAGCAGTAGCAAGACTTTAGCAGCCACCCCCCAACCTGCAAGAGCCACTTACCCTTTGAGATGTAGCACAACCAGTTAGGAGACGTCTGTCATCCCCCTTTTGATGTGACTTCATGTATCATTATGTAAGCTCATGTGTAAGCTGGTCTTCTTTGCAATTAAAAGCAGCAAGCAAATCTTCATTGCACAGGCATGTGGAACTAGTAAACATAATTGTAATGCTTAAGCTACACTTTCAAATCAGGACTATTCCATCATTTTACTCGGAACAGAACCTCTTTCCGAGAGGGTTAAGACCTTCATAAGTCACTGATTATAACTCTGCAAATAAGCACATTTAGAAAATAATTGTGATGCGTTAGCAAAACCTTCTATATCAGGAGTATTAATCAAGATTCTAGAAACAGAGACTCTTTTCTAGTAAGTTTAAAACCTTCCTTACTCAACTGATAATAATTCCGCAAATGAGCACATTTCTTGATAGATTATATGTAAATAATAATTTGCTATATGTATTGTGTGTATGTGGCCCCGAACCCATCCTCCGTGTGGAATCTTTGTTCATAATGGCCTAAAACCTTATGTGGTTAGCAAGGCCTTGCTTCCCCATAAGTACCATAACAACACAATACTGATTAATCCAAAAAATTCACATCATTTCCATACTACTGACACTCAAACATTGCATACGGCCATTAACATTACCAGCAGGTTCGTCCACCGTTTGCAGCGAATAGGAGCGAAAACCCGATGTATCCGGGAAAAATTCACCTATGGCCCCTAGTTGCACTTGGCGACCGACCAACTTATTACCGTTCAAAGTCTAAGGTCCCGCTCCAAACAGCCGAGTCACCCCACTGGCAATTGACATTCTAAAAATGATTCATTATCAGCCTTTAAGAGGAATCAACTAAACACTTTACAACTGAAATACAACACATTTCATTTTAACCAAGGCTTGACTATATGAGTATATTAGCCTCTTGAACAATTATGATTAACTTTTCTTTTAGATTATATATCTTTCTTAGATGACCACATGACGAGTCGTGTGGTCACTTGTGGTCCAATCCTGTCGGTGCTCGGTTCTCCTCTTGGCTGAACGTCTGTTCAGTACTCTGATCCGGAACTAATCTTGGAAGGAGAGGTCACCAGTACATCACTTCCCTGAGGGATATTCAGCATCCCCTCCCTAACTAATTTTGTTTTGGGATCATTTCGTTGTGTAGTTCTCCACCATCATCTTGGCATGATGGGAAAGGCCTCCCAGAACTCAAGCTTATGAGTCCTCCGGCCATACGTCCTGTAGTGGTTCTGAATCTGTGGAATAATATTAGCAAATCTCGCAGCGCAGTAGTGCAAAATGTCATTTGCACTGTATTTTTATACTTAGGGTATCTCTCTTTGAAAGGTTCAATTTCAATGCCCAATTCATTCTTAATTTATTTTTCATATGGACCCCAAACAAAACCAAACCAAAATAAATAAAATAAATAAAAATCAAATAAAAAATCATAAAATAAACAGAACCCAAAACAAAACAACTGGCCAGTTGGTATAACCTTTGCTTTTAGGAACCAGAATAGTCATCAAGCTGCTGTGCAGCCTTAATGAGAAATCCAGTACCATCACCTTATTTTTGCTGTGAAAAAACTTCAAATTATTTAGGGAACACATCATCACGATCAACATCAACATCAGCACAGTTGGTATACTCCTTGTTTTAAGGATTATTCTGCTGTGGAAAAATCATCGTTCAGTTTTGGGATCATGACAACACACAAACAACACTCAACACCAGACACCACAGGTTAGGACAACAGATGACAGACAACAGATGACAAACATATATCGCATATCTGGGTTTGCTCAAGCAAACGTCATATTTTCATTGGGGCCTAAGTAAACAAACAGTGGTTTTCATATTATGAGTTTGATTCCATGTCTTCCTCTTCCAGGTCCGGGAAGTCTTAATGCAAAAGAAGACACAAACACACACAGAATTTTTGGGAAAATTGGAGAAGTTTTAGTAAACCATGATTAATTGTTAATTAATTGCCAAACTGCTCCACTGCAGTTTCTCCTCCTGTGTTGTTGTTTGCTGCAAGACAGAAATATTTGTAGTTAGTTCTCATATTGGGAGCAGCACAGCATCAAGAAAGCAGACATTTCTTTTCAATGCCTAACTGATTAACTTGTTGAGGCTAAATATTGTCTGTCCTCTCTTAATTCAGGTCAGAGCGTTAAAAATAAAATTTCAGCATAATCTGCTTTATTCTTACTTGTTTGCTAGTAATAATGTTGTTTAATTCTTAATAGTGGCTGTGTTTCGTGATGCTGAGCCGTACACAGATAGTTCAGGATCAGCATTAAGTTTTTTCCGGTTCTAACTGAATCAGAAACACCTCATGTGGTACCAACGGTGTGACATCAGAGCTGTTCCTAACATCACATGATACCATAACATGTTTTCATACAGATATTAAAAACATCGGTTCATTTTAGTTCTTTATTTATCCTAATTAGAAATTAGAAAAAGCTCATCTTCCCAAAAGACTGAAGGAGGTATAAAGCAGTTTTAAATTTTCAATGTTCTCTTTCACTACCATGTCTAAAGCAGCAACCTTGGTTTCCAAATTATATTTGTAAAACACCGGTGGGACAACCTTTATTGGCAAAATCTTTTTTATGTATGAAGCTTCACATTTACACATGCATAAATAAGTGTATTGTGTCATTTGAGGGTAGACTTTTAATGTAAACTGGACCCTTCATTGACTTTAAATGATCCTTATTTACTCATTTCTTACTAGTAAATCCCTGACTGTCTGTCAAGGAGCTGTAAGCCAGTGCCTTTGTGAAGTGTGAAGTTGCTCTCGTTGCTTTTGTGTATGTATCCTTGCAGCCACTGGTCCAGAGTCCAATGGAGTTCTGTGTGCTCATCCCATAAACCCGCTTCTCTATCATTTAGTATCACAGCATAACCCACTCCTGTACAGTTCTTGAAATCTTCTTTCAAACTAATGCAGAACAAATGTTGCTGATCCATCTTTGCCTCAAAAGGCACATAGAGAAAAATCACTATTTGAGTCTGAACTCACTATGGACAGAATATCCTTTATTTTTCTTTGAGGATCACGTTGTGGTCCCTGCTCCTGATTTTCCTTCCAGTATGTGTGGTGTGTGTGTGTGTGCGTGTGTGTGTGTGTGTGTGTGGCTTTATATGTGAGTGTGCATGTGTCTGTATGTGGCCTTGGGTTTCACTGCTTTGTTTTATCTGACATATTGTCTTGGATGAGAAGTGCTATGTAAAGTGCTATATAAATAACGTCTGATTGATTGATCGATTTAGTGTAGTAGATTAAAAACTTTCTGGTCATCTCTAATGGAACGTCTTCCGATGACCCAAAACAACTAATTACAGAACATTTCATTCATCCCATTCATATCCTTTTTCTTTCAACCATCACGCCACCTATTGGCGTCCTTCTCCTTCTCCCTCAGGTAGCCCTTGTCCCCCAAGCCGTTAGTGCCCCCTTTGGGAACTCCCCCTTTGGGATCTCCTCAGCCCCCACTCACCATGGCTGTTGCTTGGCAACCGAACCTTTTTCTCACATTCACACAGGTCATCATAGTGTCCCAAAGAAGCTATGGACAGGGTATTTTCTCCCCGTCCAGGCCTCATGTGGGACAACCTGAAAACATTCATATATAGGTCATATATTATATATCATATAAAATAGTAGGTTAAATAATGCATAATATAATGCATAATAGGGATAGCTTCAGACAAAGTTAAGTCTGTGTCTGCATAGATCTTTATTTTGGCTTTCTAAGCTGCCCTGTGCTCACTGTTTTTAAATGCGCCATAAAAACAAACCTTGACTTGTCTTGTTATGGCTCAGTCTTTGCTGCAGCTGTCCTTTCTGTATTTTTAAACCTATTTGCTTCTTTGTTAAAAGAGCATATTAATTGTTTCATAGATCTGCTGCAGTTAAGTAGTTAAATGATTTAGTTAAATAGTCAAATGTTTTAGTTTGAATCTAAATATTGCTGATAACTATTGACTATTGAATTGGTGACCAGAGACAGAGGAAATTCCGAGCAGCTAAAATTTTAAAGTCAAGTTAATATCTCCTAATAACAATAAAGGCTAAGCTTTAACAACTTTAAAATGTTATCAAATTGTTTGACATTTGATTGTCTGGCCGTGATATTAAATCCTAAATCCTGGTTGTTTAATCTGTGTCACATGGTCTGACTGCCTGCTCTCAGTCCTGTTTCAGGTGTAGAACATTTTTCAGATTATATTTTAATTAAAGGAGCAAATCTCCTAAACACTCTGCTTGTGTATTTTACTTTAGCTCTTTAAGAGAGCTGTTAAATCCTATGTCAGCAACAATTTGTATGAATGTCTCAAACACTGTTCTTCCTGGATTTATTGTTTCTTATCTCATCTCTGTGATTTTTTCATTTTAAAGCTGTTTTCAGTTTATCTACATACTTTGGTGTCTTTCCTAATCATATGCATTTTAAAATAGATGGATGAATCAATACTATTTGCTTTAGTACAAAATTAAACCCTTATTATAATCAGTATATCATTATAAACACAGGCCAATGATCACTCAGAGTCTGTTTGGATTGTTCTCACTCTCAGGTCTGAATGAGAGGAAAAACAGGGTTGAGAAGAGACAATCTTAGGGTGTGCGCATTTATGACAAAGAGAACAACTATAAATTAAATTGGGAATATTATGGCTCAAAAAGTGTTTGAGGCTTTTCATTATTCATTATTCCTGTAATGCTGCTGCACAGCTGATCTTTAGTTAGAAACCTCAGGCCTCAGGTCAAGCCTCCAAATCTGTTAATTCTTTCTTACAGGTCTCTTATTAGTGCGTTGATGCTGAAAAACAATTATTAACTTTTGTCAATAAACTTTGGGATCAAATATATCATCAACTTTTTCCTTCTGTATCCTGCATGTGCTTGATTCTTACTCTCTCGTTTGTTTTGAAAACATTTTGAACACACACACTCAGCCTCAGTGGAGCAAACTCGCACACTCTTTTTTCTGCATTTCTCCAGTCCAATTTATCTGTCCATCGTTTTACTTCTCACCCCGGGACCATTTTCTTCCATCTTTCATTCAATTTTTTGTGACATATTCAAAAGTTATACACGTGTTAATCAAAGTAGCCTATATGGAAGACGTAATTGCCCAAATGCTGAAAGTAGTGAAGAAACTTCTACGCAGAACGCTGTGTTCTGTGCGCTCCACCTCTCTGGGTTACCCCACTTATCAAAGCATTTGTTTATTCCAAAACTTTGGGTCACACCATAAAAATACTGATTTCCCCAAACAAAGTGACCCGTATAGCACGTGCAGCCACTTGTTCTCCCCTCTTTTTATCTATACCAACCCCAATATTGAACAGAAACCACTCAAGATCTGCTGGCGCAGTCAAATATCTTCGAGCGGCGAACCCCACCCCACAGTTGCATGAAAATAAAAAAAATCTGACCCTGTGTCCTACAGTATAAATTTATTCTTGTCAGACCGACTGTCTCGGGATTATAGACCGCTTCGCACCCCGGAGGTCTCAATCCCTCGTTCTAACTTTCGTCAGAGGAGAAACCTTCCGTGTCGGAATTCCACTAATTTTATTTATTTATTTAGTTGACCCCCTCAATTTGGGGATTTTATAAACTACTTCGGCCACACTTAGCTATTAGTGCACGGAAACAATTTGAAGACAAGCTCCCCGCATGGGACATTCATTTATAAAATGAATTTATCTTGTCACTTTGTTCGAATTCACTTGTCAGGACACTTATTCACTTTCCCTATGTGAGACTGTGTGTATTATACTTCACGTGTTACCATTCAATGCAAACAGACAGTACATTAACACTTGGATTCACTATGACCAGAGGACAACTTAATTTAGACAACTTCATTTAGTTTACCCAATATGCAGATATTTCACATTTAGTCATTAAGTGGTGTTCTGCTCACCTTTTCTCTGGCGGCTGATTGTCTGAAAAAAGCTGTCCCTCCAATCACCTCGAGGCGTCTTCCCTCGGACGGGGTCGGTCGCACGGCACGGTGGTCCTTTAGCCTTCGAACCTCGTGTCACGGCACCATTTGTTAGATCGGGTTCTTTTAGTAGGAGGCTCAAGAATGGACCGGAGTAAATTCAAGTGAAAATGAAGTCTTTATTGGTAAGGCAACAAGTGGAGCATTTCAGCGCTGGTCTCAGTCTGACAGAACTCTCGCAGGAATCCGTCAGCCCGAGCCCCGTATCCCCGGTTACACCTCGTATATATGTCTCCTCTGAAAGGCTGATAATGAATCATTTTTAGAATGTCAATTGCCGGTGGGGTGACTCAGCTGTTTGGAGCGGGACCTAGGTTGGTCGGTCGCCAAGTGGAAATGGGGCCATAGGTGAATTTTTCCCGGTTCAGCCATCGGGTTTTCGCTCCTATTCGCTGCAAACGGTGGACGAACCTGCTGGTGATGCTAATTGCCTTATGCAATGTTTGAGTGTCAGTAGAATAGAAATAATAATAATAATCAAAGTGTTTTTATTGATTTTCATATCACAGACATCAAACATCCCAAACAAGACAAAATAGTAGGATTCAAAATATATACCACAAACACAGGTCTAAACTACAGACAAAACAGTAACAAGACAGATCCTACTACTACTAGACGACAGACATAGCCACCACCCGTGTGGTCCAGACACTCTCGGGTTAAAAATAAATAAGTAAATAAAAATGGTAAAAATGACAACAGTAATAACAATAGTGATATTCATTCAAACATAAAAACAAAAACAAAAAATAAGGGGGGGGGGGTTTCAGAAGCTGCCACTTATGTTTGAGCAGATGAAAACTCATGTTCAAAGTAAGAAATAAAAGGCTGCCAGATCTTAGAGTATCTCTTAGTATTGCCCAGTAAAGTAAATCTAAGATGTTCTAATTTAAGGTGTGCCATCACCTCCTCTACCCATCGTTTGTGAGTTGGCGGTGCTGCCTTTATCCAGTTAAATAAGATCAATCTCCTGGCCAACAGTGACGAGAATGCTATTGCTTTCCTTTGAGCCATCGTTAGTTGTGTTTCCCCTGGTGCCACACCAGAAATGGCTGCAAGAGGACCAGGCTCTATATTTTTGTTATATATGGATGAGAACGTTTTGAAAATTTTGGTCCAAAACTCTTTGAGCCTGGGACAAGACCAGAACATGTGGGATATGTTGGCTGGCACCTGTTTACATCTAGGGCAAGTCGGATCAGCACCCTGGTAAATTCTTGACAGTTTGTCCCTTGTGAAATGAAGCCTGTGTAACACCTTAAACTGTATCAGTCCATGTCTAATACATACAGAGGAAGAGTGTATTAATTCTACTGCCCAGCCCCAGTCAACATCCGATATGTCCAGCTCTAACTCTTCCTCCCATTTCCTTTTTATGTAATCAAGGGATGGGGAAGCCACCTTCTGGATATTTACATATAGCATAGAAACCATCCCTTTAAGAGTCGGGTTCAAGTCCAACAGCCCATCTATCCACCCACTCCGCGGCAATTCAAGGGATGAGGAGAATGTCTTTTTCACAAAATCTCGAATCTGAAAGTATCTGAGGTAGTTAGTCCTTGAGGGGATTCCATATTCCTTCTCCAGCTGAGCAGCAGACATAAACACACCATCTTTAAAAAGATTTTTAACACATTCCACCCCAGCTCTATACCATTCTCTAAATGCTGTCCCCCCAAGGGCCGGAGAGAACAAGTGATTGCCATAGACGGGAGCGGAAGGGCATTTCTGTCTTTAAAATGAGTTCTGAATTGGACCCAGATTTTGATAGATTCATGTACAACCGGATTGTTCGTGTAAAGGTGCTTGCTTATGGGCAGAGGGGCACAGATCAGGGAGCGTAGGGATACCGGGCTAGATGCATATCTTTCCATATGTACCCACATTGGGGTTTCATCATCATCTAACTGAGAGACCCAAAACAACAGCTTATGTATATTAGCCGCCCAATAATAGTGCATATAATTTGGTAGGGCCAGGCCTCCCTCTTCTCTCTGTCTCTCAAGGAACTGTCTTCTTATCCGGGGGACTGTTTTTTTCCAGATAAAGGTAGATGTACATTTATCCAGTTCTTTAAAAAATGATTTAGGAATGAAAATTGGTATTGTCTGGAACAAATACAGGAATCGTGGCATTACAGTCATTTTAACAGAATTTATCTTCCCTGCTAATGATAGTGGGAGAGATGACCACCTTTCCATATCTAACTTTGCCTTATCCAGCGTTACTTTAAAGTTATGATTAAATAAGTCTTTGTATTTACTTGTTACATTAACGCCTAAATAGGTGAATTTATCTTTATGTGTTGTAAAGGGATAGGCCTGGAATGATAGTCTCCTCGCCTGTTTATTAATTGGGAAAAGAACACTTTTTTCTAGGTTAACTTTATAACCCGAAACCCTCCCAAAGTCCTCAATGATAGCAAGAGCCACCGGGATGCTTGTGACAGGGTTCGACAGGAAAAGGAGGAGGTCATCAGCATATAGCGAAAGTTTATGGTTTTGCATCCCCCTGCGCATTCCCCCCAGTCCAGCAGCATTCCTCAGCATTATAGCGAGGGGCTCAATTGCCATATCAAAAAGCAGGGGTGACAAGGGGCACCCCTGCCTTGTTCCCCGGAACAGAGGAAAAGGTTCAGATATTATATTGTTTGTTCTGACCATGGCCTGGGGGTTCGCATATATTATCTCAATCCACGAACGAAATGTAGGACCAAATCCGAATCTCTCAAGGACCGTGAACAGATAGGAATACTCTATTCTATCAAAGGCTTTGTGGGCATCTAGGGCTATCACAATCTCAGGCTCAATGTTGTCTTCGGCAGTGTATATCACATTAAAGAGGCGACGAAGATTACTGGAAAGTTGTCTGCCAGCAACAAACCCTGTCTGGTCAGGATGTATTATCTTACTTATAACAGGCTCAATCCTAGCTGCTAGTACTTTGGTCAAAATCTTATAATCACACCCAAGTAAACTCACTGGGCGATATGATTCACATTTAAGTGGATCCTTATTTTTCTTAAGGAGCACAGAGATCATAGCCTGTGACATTGTTTGAGGTAAAGTTTTTTTATCTAGGACCTCTTTATATAGTCTACAGAGCAGGGGTATCGGTTTAGGAGCAAATGTTTTATAAAATTCACTTGGGAACCCATCAGGGCCCGGCGCTTTACCTGTCTTCATGTTTCGAATCGCATTCTCTATCTCCCTTGCAGTCAGGGGTCCCTCTAATCTATCCCTATCTACCCTCTCTAGGGACGGCATTTCCAGATTTTCGAAAAAATTCTTCACTCTCTCCCTGTCATTTACTTCGGAAGTATAAAGATCCCTATAAAAAGATTTAAATTGGTTGTTAATACCTTTCTGATCTATAATTTTATTTCCCAGATTATCCCCTATCTCCACTATCATACCAGCAGCTGCTGACTGCTTCAGCTGGTGGCTGAGGAGCTTACCTGCGCGCTCACCATGTTCATAAAGATCCTGTCTCGACCTAAGATATAGATCCACCTCACGTTGATTTATTAAAATATCATATTCAGTTTGGAGCAAAATACGCTTTCTATGTAGCTCCTCAGAGGGAGCAGTAGAGTTTGCCAAGTCAACTTCTTTTATTGCCTCTGTTAGTTCTGTAGTACGCTTCATCTTTCTTTTCCTTTCACCAGCATTATATGAAATTATTTGTCCTCGAATATAAGCTTTTAAGGATTCCCACAAAGTGGTACTGCTTATGTCAGGGGTATCATTAAGCTCTAAGAAAAAGGTTATTTGCGAATTTATAAATTTTGTAAAATTATCATCTGCCAATAGCCTGTTATTAAGGCGCCACACTCTCTGAGGTGGTGTATTCTCAGGAAAGTGAAGTTTCAATATGACTGGGCTGTGGTCAGAAATTATTATACCAGAGTATTCTATACCTGCTACTATAGTGGTCAATTTATTATCTAATAAGAAGTAGTCGATCCTAGTATACGTCCGATGTGGTGGGGAGTAAAAGGAGTACTGCCTGGAGGTTGGGTTTATGTATCTCCATGGATCAAATATACCATATACCTTACAGAAGGAGTTAACGCATTGTGCTGATTTGCTTAATACATTGGATGTTGAGCTAGAGCGGTCCAGAGTTGAATCTAGGACACAATTCAAGTCTCCCCCTAGAATCAAATTATGAGTATCTAAATTTGGTAATAATGAGAATAGATCCTTAAAAAATTGAACATTGTCCCAGTTGGGTGCATATATGTTTACCAGGACCACTGGCATATTGAATAATTTTCCAACTACAATAATATACCGACCATGTTTATCTTTTATAGTAGTTGTTTCTATAAATTGTACATTCCTGTGTATGAGGATGGCCACTCCCCGACTCTTACTATTGAAATTTGAGTGATAAACCTGATTAAATCCCCCCCTACAGAGCTTGGTGTGGTCCCTATTCAACAAATGTGTCTCTTGTAAGTATACTATCTCTGCTCCCTGGTCTCTCAAATGTGAAAATACCTTACTCCGTTTAGCTGGCTTATTGATCGCCCTTACATTCCAGCTCATCAGTTTTGTGGCCATTCTGCTCGGATCCATGGTTGGTGCCATGTCCGGAGATCGTAGCCTGATGTCACCATTGCGCCCCTATGGTACCCATTATCCGAATCACACCTTGAAGATTAGGCAGCAAAAGCAGAAAGTTAAAAGGAGGGGGTCTGGGAAGGAAGGAGGGGGGCATCACGCACACAGACACAACCAATACATAACACATAACATATATGAACGCTAACCCACACATAACGCTCTTAAGAAGCTCGCTCGTGGCCAACCGGTCCACCATCTACTGCACACACAGCCTATCGTGTGCAGCTCCGTGCATATCATCCTCTTAGTCTGCAAAGTATAACATCACCCTTCTGACTTATTCACCATAGAGGGTAGGCAACAGTGGTCAAGGGGGAACATTCAACCCTTAAACCTTGAATAGAGTAAAACAATAATATGAGGGAGAACGAAAATAGCTTCTAGAAAGAGATGGGGGTTATAAATATATGTATACCTTCCCTTTAAATATACACTGGAACCAGATACTTTGTCAATATTGCAAGGACTGGTCAACAATATCCTGCCCATATTAATCCCCCCATTTCAACAGTGTAAGCATGTGTAATTTCTACTTAGCCAGAGTCCAATCAGTCCATAGGTTTCACCCGGGGCTCAGTTCCTTCTTGATGTAATCCGTGGCATCCTTTGGGTTTTCGAAGATTTTCGTTTGTCCTCCTTCTGGCGTAATCACCAGTGTTGCCGGGTAACGCAGCCCGTATCTGACCCCGGTGCAGGTCCGCAGGAGGCTTCTTGCTTCTCTGAAGGCTGCTCTCTTACTGTTTACCTCCTGGGTGAAGTCCGGGAAGATGTGAATCCGTCCGCTCCGACCCTCGGGTGTTCTCTCCATTTCCCTCGCCCTCTTCAGTATCTCCTCTTTCTCTGTGTAGTAATGACACCTCACTACAAATGCTCTCGGCGGAACTCCGTTCCCGTCTCGTCTCGCGCCGAGTGTCCGGTGCGCACGGTCCAGCGTCGGCGTTGTTGCTAGACCCAACTTTTCTTTCAGTAAGCCCGCCACAAACTCCGACGGCTTTTTGCCTGCCTCGGCCCCTTCTCTTACCCCTACGACACGGATATTGTTGCGCCGTGATCGTGCCTCGAGATCTTCACTCCGTCCCCTCAGCTTCAGTACCTCCTTCTCCATTTCTTTCAGTCTCGTCTCCATGGTGGTTATGGTGTCCGACTGATCATTTAACGTTTCATCCACCTCCTTTTTTCGTTCTTCCATCCTATCAGCCAGACTGCTAGTTTTGTCCCCAATCAGCTTCACCTCCCCGCGTAGCAACTCAAACTGGGCTTTCGTGCTCTCTTCCAAACTCTTGGTCCATTTTTCCATCTCAATCATCATCTCCTTTCTTCCTTTTTCTATCTCTTCCTTACATTTCACGATCTCGGTCTTCGTCTCCTCTCTGTATTTCGTAGCTCCAGCGTTGGCTTTTTTAATCTCGGACATCATGTCCTTAGCCCACTGAGGTACGTCGTCGGCCTGTGATGGGCTAACATTGTCCTTGCTAGCAGAGGAGGCCACGTTGCTAACCACCTGCTGCTTCTCTCCACCCGTCCGAGTCGATCTTGAAGTCATTTTCGGTCTTAAAATGCACCGAGAGCGCACTTGTTAGCTCCCGAAACAAAAAGTATTCGGCCACTCCCCCAAACTGATAGAAATATGGCGATATTAATATTTTTTGACAACATTTACACGGAGCCTCCGCACGCACGTCTTCACACGGCAAAGCACATCCGGCGACCCCGGGTACAATCTTTAAAGGGATGCTGTACATTACAGTTTAATATTTTAAAAAAACCTCAAAATCTTTTATTTATTGTTTTCTTTGTATTATATATTCTTATTAGTTTCACTTGCCTGAGTGGTTCAACTTAAGATGTTTAATTTAAACTCTAGCCTGTTTTGCTCATGAAGTGTAATAGATCTTAGTGTTCCATCTAAATGGTTAGGAATCTCTTCATTGTAGTTTGACAAACTAGGGGCCCCCAAACAGCATCTTGCTTAGGGCCCCCACAAAGCTAGAAACGGCCCTGTTATTATTATTTTAGTAGCCTACAGTAGCCATCTTCACCCGCATCTTCATGAATCAGTCAGTTATTCATACACGCATGTTTGTTTTACCGCAGCCACGGACATGTTGATTAACATCTATTTATTTTGTTTATTATTATTTCTATTCTTAACAGAACTCCGCGAGAGACGCAACTCTACACCAGGCCCCAGCACCGAGGTTTTGAACCAAGCACCGAAAAGACCCCGTCTCGCCCCATCTGATCAGTTGTCCGATGTTGAGGATTCCTGCGATGACACCGAGTCAGATGAGGATGAAGTTTCAGGATACATCCAACTCAAGCCTCCAAAGGGCGATTCATTCGATGTCCTTTTGTGGTGGAAAGAACACCAAGAGGATTTCCCCAACCTGTCAAGAATTGCGCGAGGTGTCCTCTCAATCCCCGCATCCAGCGCTGCCAGTGAGAGAGATTTTTCCTCCGCTGGATTTGTGATCCAAGAGCGCAGAACGCAGCTCAAACCTGGGACTGTGGACGATATATTGTTCCTGCACAGTAACCTGAGATAGATGGCCTTTCCTCTTGTACAAAATTTCATGTTATCAGTTAATCGCTTGGCACTTACTTCCTATAGAAGCCTCTTTGGCGCCACGTTGTTGTTGTTGTTGTTGTTGTTTTTTCAGAGGCGCATTTAAAAATAAAGTGCTCTATGGGAATACGTTCGATTTGTGTGATTTTTCACGGGCACGGGTGGGTAACGGGTAGAATGTTAACGGGTCCGGGCGGGTACGGATTTAACTTTGAAAAAAACACGGATTTGCGGGTGGGTGGGTGCTGTACTCTGTGGATATGGGTGGGTGCGGGTCTCAAAAAACGGACCCGTGCAGGACTCTGAGCTGTATAGAATGTTTGTGTGACTTAAATAGGTAACAGAGAAAACACTGAGAGCACTTATTCTCGCACAAATTTGCTCATAGGGCAACTCAAAATCAGGCCGGTTGGCTCAGCTGGTCAGAGCGTGGTGCTAATAACGCCAAGGTCATGGGTTCAATCCCCATACTGGCCACGAACATCAGCAACAACAGCACATGTGTAGGCGCCCTTCCATAACACATAACTTTTAAAGATATATCAATATATTTGATGCTGCTTGTCCTGGAACGGATCACAGGGGAAGCGGTGTGAGCAGACATCCCTAGCCCCGCTTCTCACAGGACATAATCTACACCTCTTCTCGGGTGGACACACAGAAATACCAATGCAAGACCAGCATGGTTTATTTCTTGTGAGTCCTGGACCTTCCCTCAGGCCTCCTCACCGTGCAACTGATCCAAAATATCTCCCCTAGGGGGAATCTACATAATATTCTGACCAGATGCCCATACCGCCTGATCTGGCTTCATTCAAAGAAGAGTGGCAGAGACTGTATTCTCAGCGTATTCCAGATGACTACGCCTATCACCCTGATCCAAGAGGGTGAGCCTAATCACAGAGTGGAAGATGATTTCAGCCCTTATGCATTCGCAATCTCATTCATTTAGTCACCACTCATAAGGAGTTACCAGAGGTGAGCGTTGGAAGGAAGATCGACTGGTAGAACGAGCTCCTCCAGTCGTGGTCAAAATGGTCTGATCCCTAAACTCTTCCACTTGAGGCAGCAACTGGTTCCAAGCAAGAAGAGGGCCCTCAACCCTTTTCCAACTGAGGATCAGAGCCTCAGACTTGGAGGCACAATTTTATTCCTGGCTGTTTCACACTTGGCAGCAGACCACCCCTGTACCGGCCAGATGACTCATGTGAGACCATGTGGCCTAACGGACAAGGCGTCTGACTTCGGATCAGAAGATTGAGGGTTCGAGTCCCTTCGTGGTTGTCTTGTTTAGTTGTATGCTGTCATATATGTACAGAAATCAAGAGCACTGTACTGAGTACTAACCAAATAAACACATGGTGAAAGCTGGTAAGTACTTTGCTAGTTGTACTCCGTGTCAGAAATCCTCTGAATGGGATGCCATTAAAGTCGGAGGATTTTACCAGTCTGTTACTGGTAAAAAAATCCAAAGTTAAGCTGATGTTACGCACTGATCTTGGCTTCCCCATACTGCCTACACTCAAGCTATACAAAAAGATGAGAGACAAGAATGAGTAAGTTCTATCACGTCGAGTCATTGTAGCATATAACAAATGATAAAATAATTGCTTTGAAAGCAATTTTTTGAAGAACTAAAAGTCTTTCAACTCACCTGCTGACAACATCCAAATCCGCAATACCAAAGGCAAGCTGTATAGAATGTTTGTGTGACTTAAATAGGTAACAGAGAAAACACTGAGGGCACTTATTCTCGCAAAAATTTGCTCATAGGGCAACTCAAAATCAGGCCGGTTAGCTCAGCTGGTCAGAGCGTGGTGCTAATAAGGCCAAGGTCATGGGTTCAATCCCCATACTGGCCACGAATATCAGCAACAACAGCACATGTGTAGGCGCCCTTCCATTACCCATGACTTTTAAAGATATATAAATATATTTGATGCTGCTTGTCCTGGAACAGATCACAATGGAAGCAATTTGAGCAGACATCCCTTGCCCCGCTTCTCACAGGACATAATCTACACCTCTTCTCGGGTGGACACACAGAAATACCAATGCAAGACCAGCATGGTTTATTTCTTGTGAGTCCTGGACCTTCCCTCAGGCCTCCTCACCGTGCAACTGATCCAAAATATCTCCCCTGGGGGGAATCTACATGATATTCTGACCAGATGCCCATACCGCCTGATCTGGCTTCATTCAAAGAACAGCGGCAGAGACTGTATTCTCAGCGTATTCCAGATGACTACGCCTATCACCCTGATCCAAGAGGGTGAGCCTAATCACCACAGAGTGGAAGATGATTTCAGCCCTTATGCATTCGCAACTCAAAATCAGGCTGGTTAGCTTGGCTGGTCAGAGCGTGGTGCTAATAACGCCAAGATCATGGGTTCTATCCCCATACTGGCCACGAACATCAGCAAAAACAGCACCTTCCATAACACATGTCTTTTAAAGATATATCAATATATTTGATGCTGCTTGTCCTGGAACGGATCACAGGGGAAGCAATGTGAGCAGTTGGTAGAGCGGAGGACTGTAGGTGCCCAACAACAGTTATCCTGAGGTCCCTGGTTCAATTCCGTCTCGAAGGATGTGCCAAGCTTTTGTATACAGAGGCTCTTTTGGCCAACTCCGTCAATCCTTTCAAAGCTTTTGGAATATGCTGTTTTACGAAAGACTGTACCACTCTCTATCGAACTTGCTAAGGGCTAGTGGCGCAATGGATAACGCGTCTGACTACGGATCAGAAGATTCTAGGTTCAACTCCTGGCTAGCTAGGCATGCTGGTTCTAGTCTCTCACTTCTCCCACTGCTTTAGAACAGGATCGCTTTAAACCTTCTACTCCCTGGGTATCCCAGCTCACTTACGCCCCAAAGATACCTCACAGTGTGTCGTCTTGCAACACATGTGGCTGACCCCACACCGTAAGGAAAGCTCGTCTTCCTCTTTATCTCTGCTGTCAATGATTTTGCTCCAAACACAAAAAAAAAACCATGCCTGCCAGCCACATGTCGCAGAGCTACATATGCTATCCTTGGGATACGAAGGTGTTTCGGATCACATCAAAGCCACACACGACAAAAACCCACAACCGGCCGTGATCGTATAGTGGTTAGTACTCTGCGTTGTGGTCGCAGCAACCCCGGTTCGAATCCGGGTCACGGCAACCCCCCGACCTAATTTGTTTGCATCGCTGAAAAAAGATCCCACTTTCAACTTAGATTTCTTAAACTTGTAAAAAAATTATTTTGTCTACAGGCCTCTGTCCCGTATCAAAGGTCTGAAAGAATCAAACAGCACAAATGCAGAAGGTCTGCCCATTTAAAGAGCATAAAAGGGGTCAAAGTATCAAACAGGCCCCAATGAGAAATAGTGCCTTTTTAATGAGTCGCCAAGGCCGCATATGTTCTGTGTTTTTTAGCTCTTCTAAAGGGAGGGTTTTCACACACCGCCACACCCAAAGTATAAACATCCTAACAACAGAAGATGAAAATCGTGCGCCAAAAGAATGGATGGATAGACCTGACAAAAAAGAACCAAACAAAAAGGCTGGACTTTTGCGCTGGACAATGTGAGGGTATATTGAGGATCAACATCTGTGTTGGACGATGTGGAGACTTTCCCAGATAGATGCCAGATATGTTTTTGTAAGGACTAAATGCATGATAGAAACTGAGGCTGATTTGATCTGAAACGCATCTGAAACTGATGGTTTGTCATCACTTTTTGTGTTTATTTAACTGATAAACAGGCCCAAGCCCCTGGCTCCCTTCCATAACTCATTTGGTACAGCAGAGAACTGCAGGTGTCCCATGATACGCATCTTAAGCCTGGTTACATGCATTCATACAGGATTAATGAAAAGGATGTTGGCTTTGCTCCCTTCGATAGCTCAGTTGGTAGAGCGGAGGACTGTAGGTGCCCAACAACAGTTATCCTTAGGTCGCTGGTTCAATTCCGGCTCGAAGGATGTGCCAAGCTTTTGTATACAGAGGCTCTTTTGGCCAACTCCGTCAATCCTTTCAAAGCTTTTGGAATATGCTGTTTTATGAAAGACTGTTCCACTCTCTATCGAACTCGCTAAGGGCTAGTGGCGCAATGGATAAGGCGTCTGACTACGGATCAGAAGATTCTAGGTTCAACTCCTGGCTAGCTCGACACGCTGGTTTTAGTCTCTCACTTCTCCCACTGCTTTAGAACAGGATCGCTTTAAACCTTCTACTCCCTGGGTATCCCAGCTCACTTACGCCCCAAAGATACCTCACAGTGTGTCGTCTTGCAACACATGTGGCTGACCCCACACCGTAAGGAAAGCTCGTCTTCCTCTTTATCTCTGCTGTCAATGATTTTGCTCCAAACACAAAAAAAAAAACATGCCTGCCAGCCACATGCCGCAGAGCTACATATGCTATCCTTGGGATACGAAAGTGTTTCGGATCACATCAAAGCCACACACGACAAAAACCCACAACCGGCCGTGATCGTATAGTGGTTAGTACTCTGCGTTGTGGTCGCAGCAACCCCGGTTCGAATCCGGGTCACGGCAACCCCCCGACCTAATTTGATTGCATCGCTGAAAAAAGATCCCACTTTCAACTTACATTTCTTAAACTTGTAAAAAAATAATTTTGTCTACAGGCCTCTGTCCCGTATCAAAGGTCTGAAAGAATCAAACAGCACAAATGCAGAAGGTCTGCTCATTTAAAGAGCATAAAAGGGGTCAAAGTATCAAACAGGCCCCAATGAGAAATAGTGCCTTTTTAATGAGTCGCCAAGAACGCATATGTTCTGTGTTTTTTAGCTCTTCTAAAGGGAGGGTTTTCACACACCGCCACACCCAAAGTATAAACATCCTAACAACAGAAGATGAAAATCGTGTGCCAAATGAATGGGTGGATAGACCTGACAAAAAAAGAACCAAAACAAAAAGGCTGGACTTTTGCGCTGGACAATGTGAGGGTATATTGAGGATCAACATCTGTGTTGGACGATGTGGAGACTTTCCCAGATAGATGCCAGATATGTTTTTGTAAGGACTAAATGCATGATAGAAACTGAGGCTGATTTGATCTGAAACGCATCTGAAACTGATGGTTTCTCATCACTTTTTGTGTTTATTTAACTGATAAACAGGCCCAAGCGCCTGGCTCCCTTCCATAACTCATTTGGTACAGCAGAGAACTGCAGGTGTCCCATGATACGCATCTTAAGCCTGGTTACATGCATTCATACAGGATTCATGAAAAGGATGTTGGCTTTGATCCCTTCGATAGATCAGTTGGTAGAGCGGAGGACTGTAGGTACCTAACAACAGATATCCTGAGGTCCCTGGTTCAATTCCGGCTCGAAGGATGTGCAAAGCTTTAGTATACAGAGGCTCTTTTGGCCAACTCCGTCAATCCTTTCAAAGCTTTTGGAATATGCTGTTTTACGAAAGACTGTTCCACTCTCTATCGAACTTGCTAAGGCCTAGTGGCGCAATGGATAAGGCGTCTGACTACGGATCAGAAGATTCTAGGTTCAACTCCTGGCTAGCTTGGCACGCTGGTTTTAGTCTCTCACTTCTCCCACTGCTTTAGAACAGGATCGCTTTAAACCTTCTACTCCCTGGGTAACCTTTGTAAACTCACACAAATTTACAAGAAAGGGAAATAATGGTATTGCTGATAGATCCACAGGTTGTGAGAACTGAATCTCAGAAACATTTTTTGATATGTGGCACTCGTGTTTCCCTGTTCCAACAGATATCCTTTGAATGGTGTTACACCCCCCCCCCTTTCTGTCTTCTCAAACCCCAGCTGGTGGAGGCGGATGGCCACCCTTCCTGAGTCTGGTTCTGCCAGAGGTTTCTTCCTGTTAAAAGGGAGTCGTTTCTCTCCACAGTCGCCTCAGGCACCTTCAGGACGGTAGATTGGACCGAAAACAAAGTTTCAGTGCAATCTGTTGGTTTCCTTAGCTAGGAAATGATTTTTGAATTGGCTCTATATGAACGAATTGGATTATTTTATGAATAATTATGATTACAATTAATTGAATTCTAATTGGCTTGAATTGGACTTTATTATCTAAGTGCCTTGAGATGACATTTGTTGTATTTGGAGCTATATAAATAAAAATTAATTGAATTGAATTCCGGGTTATTGTAATTTTGATTTTTTTGTGGTAAAGTGGGTGTTACTGACGTCATCGTCGTGCTACTGCCACAGACAGCCCACAGACCTGCTGCCTATTTATTCATTCGGCTAAAATTCAAAACTAGTAACCCGGATTTTTTTAAGTAAGCGACGCACCTCCACGTTACCAGTGCTAGTGTAGAGTAATTAATAAATTATAAACAGCAAAGTTTGTGCCTGTATAAACTTGTCCATAGGAAACCGTTTCATGGCTGAATATCTCAAGAGAGCAGCCAGACGCCTCGCGAATATCTTCGGAACAGCTCCAAATGACCAACAACAAGCAGGGGTGAGTAGATCATCATGTTATAATGTGAAATCAAGGGCCCAATGTCAAAAAACCGGTCTTATCCTTTAAAGAGCTCGTACTCCACTTTATTTAACAAACATTTTCAAACATGTCTCCAGGTTCAACATCACTTGTTCTACTGCCTTATTCATGTAGTTGACCTTCTATTTATGCTTGGTAGGTCCACCTAGTGGTCATATTTGGAATGGCTATTTAATGCATACTGCATATCAACACATCCCCCCTTCTGTAGATCCAAACATTAACACACTGATACTTAACTTACTTACTTAATAGATCTAACACACTGATACTTACTTTAAACATTCATCAACACATCACCAGTTTTTTTTTTTTTTTTTTTTTTTTTTTTTACAGTGAACCAATATCCAGTACATTCTTCTTACAAGTTCAGTCTATCAGGTCTTTTTGTCTGGCGCCCAGATCTTCTCAGGACAGGTAATTCCGACTGAACATTGCTTGTGTCCTCCTGCAAATGTCCATCGTCTGCACTTGATGCTGCGTCTGCACTGAAATCATCAGAATCATTTTCAGCCTCTGTGAAAGTCTCTTTTGTTTTCAGAAGGCTGCGGCGGTTCCTTCTGAGCACATGTCCTTCTTCAGTCTTCACTTCATAGGATCTAGGTCCGACCTCCTGGAGAACAGTTGCTTTTCTGTTCCATGCTTCTTGATCCTGGATTCGCACCACGTCATCCTTGGCGAGTGGACTGAGAGGCTTAGATGACTTGTCAAAACGTTGTTTCTGTTTCCACTTCATGTTCTCCAATTTTGTCTGTATCCCTGTGTTGTGCTTGATGTCTGTGTAACAGGGAAGGGTTGTGCGTACTTTGCGATTCATTAACAGTTCTGCGGGGCAGCTCTGTAGCCTAGAAGAGCTAAGTAAGGATCTGACTTGCTGTCTGTGGTCTTTTTCAGAATCTGTTTAATGATGTGCACCCCCTTTTCAGCTTTGCCATTTGCCTGTGCATGCTGAGGACTGGACGTGATTGAAAGCATAGTGGCTTGCCCACGTGGGTTCAAACCCCACTCCTGGTACCATGTGTTGTTTACGAACTCAGTCGATAAACTTTGTAGCTTCCTTAAAGAGCTCGTACTCCACTTTATTTAACAAACATTTTCAAACATGTCTCCAGGTTCAACATCACTTGTTCTACTGCCTTATTCATGTAGTTGACCTTCTATTTATGCTTGGTAGGTCCACCTAGTGGTCATATTTGGAATGGCTATTTAATGCATACTGCATATCAACACATTTATAATTTGACCTCATTTGCCTTCCACATTTGGGTATATACTGAAGTGATTGTAATAACCCCAGCCCTAAATTTGACTTGTCCTAAGTGTAATTGCTTTTGTTTCGCCTAATTTTAAATCAAACAACCTCAAACATCCCTACATGAAACCACATTTAGATAATAATGATTCTATTTTTGTGAAAGGGGGATGAATTCATACCCTCTGTACACATAGCCTAGCTTTACATTAACCTGTTTTATTAATGTTTGCAGATGACTAAGACAGGGAAACCTGATGCTTACTGGAGGGACATCTGTGTAAAATATGCCCAGGGCCAATACCACTTCTCTACTGGCAAACTTCCAGGGGCCAAGAAGTGGAAAAGGGCCCTGGAGAAAATTGATGCTTGTCCCCTGCAGAACCACACAAAGGATCTGTTCGGGGGAATTAGCCTTCTGTGCTCCTGTGGGTTCCACAAGGTAGGTGAAATGATTTACTAAGTCCTGATAAGCCACTGCAGCATGTGGATTTATTTATAGAACAATATATACCTGCACAATTCTGGAGAAAACTGTGAGTGTAGGATTCTGAGTTGCATGTAGCATGGCCCTCTTTTTGTAACAGAGACAGAGAGAGGAGACACAGAGACAGGGAGAGGGGACAGGGAGAGGAGACACAGAGACAGGGAGAGGAGACACAGAGACAGGGAGAGGAGACACAGAGGCAGGGAGAGGAGACACAGAGGCAGGGAGAGGAGACACAGAGACAGGGAGAGGAGACATGGTGACACGACAAACTAAGCAACACTGATTGACCAGAGTATTACGTCCCCTCCTCCTCTCTTCCTTAGGCTACCTGCTACTCAGAGGACATGCATTTCTGTTGTGGGATGATTGTGCTACTCATGGAGGAGATGGATGTGTATGCATGTCCTTTCTTCATCTTTGTGTTTATACTGGTTACAGGCGAGCGCATAGGAGTGGAATATTTATTGGCCCAGACCAACAGAGGTGACCTCCTGGCTCCATCGCAGGTCCCTGAAGTCCCCTCGCAGGTGCTGGAGGAGGAGGAGGAGCCAGATGACACCATCAGCACGCCTGACATTGTCGGCCAGTCAGCTGCGATAGGGGCTGGTGATCCTCTGAGTGCTGTGATGGGTGACGCTAAACCCGGACCCCTCGTCACAGAACTCAATAACACTTTCTGTAACACCTTACTCTAAAACATAATATTTAACTGAAGTAAATGTGGTTACATTTTAAAAAGATAAATGAATGTAAAATCAGCATGGCTCACACTCACATATTAGAAACAAGAGTGTACATTTATTTGCTTGGTTATTCTTTTTCTCACTTTTCAGACCAGTCAATGTGACTGGAGAGGTGTTGCAGGATGGGAGGCAGTTGATGCCCTAGCATCCTACCTACTAGACTTGAATCGCACCATCACAGCCTTGTCAGCCAAGGAGGAGGAGGAAATAGTCCACCTCTACACAGCTCTCCATAACATGGACAAGAAGCCTTCAAGGTACAAAATAGTAATTATTTTGTGCACCAGAATTAAACATACACTCCATGGGCTGAATGAAGAATATGGATGTCTCTTTCACCATTTAGCTATACCCAGAAGGCTAGGAAGAAAGCGAGGGCATCAGCAGGACCGTGGAGAGCACCGAGGAAGCCGAGTGGCTCTGCTCCTGGACAGCAGGCAGCAGAGAGGTGCTTTCTGTCATTTTGGTTCAATGCAAATCATTGACTAAGAGACAGCACATGTTATTAAGTGTAAATTACTTTATTGCAATCCCTACTGACATTGTCACTTGGTTCTTTGTGGCTTTACAACCTTGTTCACGGTCCAGATCATATCACACTTCTCTCCCACAGACTGTACATGACTCACGGCCAAGCAGCCCGGGACCCCGAAGTCCACAGGGTCAGTGAGTGTGTCTGCCTCAGACTGGCCAAGGAGTTCCAGCAGTCACGCAACAGGCCCAAGGACATGAAGGGGAAAACCCTGCCCATCCCTCAGTCCACTGTGAGTGTGTACAGCCACATTAGACAGCTGCTGGAGGACAGCAGGGTTGTCCTGGTCCAGACGACGCTGGCTCTGGTGCCGGTGAACAACACCACGGTCTCTGCATGGTATGTGTTATTTCATTTACCTTCCCCATACAGTTAAGACAGTATCTGTATATACATGTATATGAATATTTAACCTCATGCTTGTTAGAAAATATGTAATACACTGTATGTAATAACCTTAGGGGGGGAGGATAGGCTTACACATATAAAATAATGAATGTTTGTCTTGTAAGCTGCTTAGGAGGGACAAGAGGAAGGACGGTAACATGCTGCTGAAAGGTACAGTTCTCCCTCAACAGCTGCACCTGGCCATGGAGCCTCTCCCTCCAATCAGCACTCTCCCGGCTGCCCCTGTGCAACATGCACACGAACAGATGACCTTTGACCTCCTCAGTTCCCTCCACAATTTGGGCCAGCTCCGTTCCAGCAAGCTCCCTTTTCATATGCTCCCCCATTTCCCCACTTTCCATCTACACATGCTCCTCCTTTTTCTCAGGCTCCTCAACCACAAGCTCCTCCAGAGGGCCTTCCAGGTGCCCAGCCAAGGCAACCTGCCTGGAGGCTGAACAAAGCTGCCCAGGAGGATGAGGAGCGAATGGCAAGGGGGGAACAGCCACGGAAGAGGCTGAAAAAGGAGAAATACCACTCCACCTGCAAAGTGTGTGGCCAGGACAAAAACAAACAGACTGGACACACCCAGCTAAAGGGGCGGTGCTACTGTCCAGAGTCAGGACAGACCCTGGATGACCGGAGGAAGAGTGGAGGCCTATAGTCACCATTACTTCGCTCTCTCTGTTGTTTGTCTGTGTGTCTGTTGGCGTGGATATATGACAGGGCCAGAGCTGAGGTGTGTAGCAGAGTGGCGCAGCGGAAGCGTGCTGGGCCCAGAACCCAGAGGTCGATAGACCGAGAACATCCTCTGCCATGTATAAATTTTCAAATAAAACTCAACATCTCTCATTAAAAAAACCTGGAAAAGATGATGAAACATTCATAGCATCACAATTGACACTTGACCAACTCTGAAACCCTTTCTACACACTCTTAATTCAAACTCGTTTGGTGTGCTCACGGGTGTTCTCCAAAGTCAACTTTTTTGATATAAGTAAGAAAAAATAATTATTGTGTCAAAAGACTGAAATCTTTCACTTTTGTTAAATGGATTAGAGGACCGTTTACCTGATTTATTTAAGTTGTGTTTTTTATTTTGAATAGTCACGTGGATAAGGCACTGGCCTCCTAAGCCAGGGATTGTGGGTTCGAGTCCCCTCAGAGGTGTGTAGCAGAGTGGCGCAGCGGAAGCGTGCTGGGCCCATAACCCAGAGGTTGATGGACCGAAACCATCCTCTACTATGTACACATTTTCAAATCAAACTCAACATCTCTCATTAAAAAAAACTGGAAAAGATGATGGAACACTCAGCATCACAATTGACACTTGACCAACTCTGAAACCCTTTCTAAATCTCTTAATTGAAACTAGTTTGGTGTGCTCACGAGTGTCCTCCAAAGTCCACTTTTCTGATATAGGATCGTTTACCCAATTTCTTTAAGTTGTGTTTTTTATTTTGAATAGTCACGTGGATAAGGCACTGGCCTCCTAAAGCTGGGCATTCACTATGCGATTTTTGGCCCGATGTCGACAAGATTTTCACTCGTGCGACTATTTTGGAGATCGGACCGAGTTTTGGCTCAATCGTGCGAGACGCACGATTGAGCCCTCCCGACCACCTCCCGATCGTTCGGATGAAAATCAAACTTGTTTGAAATCCTGGTCGCCGCTCCTGAGGCTCTCGCACAGTTGAAGCAGTTGCACGCGGCGATTGACCTCATCCTGTCACACTACGCATGTGCGAACATAGATACGGAAGAGAAAATTGTCAACAGAAGGAGAAGAAGACAACAGTCCTACCATGACCGCAACAACAGGGATTGGACGGCAATTGCAGCTGCCTGGTAAGTTTTTTTCCGGACTAGCTATTTAACAATGTGGATAACAACTGTTATCAACAGCTGTTGTTGTTGTTGTTGGTGTGTGTGTGTGTGTGTGTGTGTGTGTGTGTGTTGAATTCAAGATATAGTTTGACGGTTGGAGTGGAGGAATGTTAACATGTCAACATGATCCGGCGTCAGACTTGCCCTTTTTTTGGTTACAATATGTCCAGCATCTGAAAAGAGACGTTCTGATGGAGTGGAGGTTGCAGGCACAGACAAGTAGGATTTGGCTAGAACTGCCAGGTTGGGGAACCTTCCTGCATTTTCCTTCCACTATTGAAGTGGGCTAGTATCCCTTGGAATGCAATTCTCCCCAAAATACAAAAGAACCTCATTTCTCACAGATGCACCCTCACCACTGTCCTCCTGGCCAATATCCTCAGTGCTGCCCTCCCCCTCAGAGTCCGAGCCAAGCAGAATGTCCAGCAAAGAGGTGTTCTTTTGCTGGGGACTGGCCGAGTGCTCCTGCTCAATCGTTTCCAGTTGTTGCTTGGCTCTTTTGATATAAATTATCAGAGCCTGAATTTGTACTTGTACCTTCAAAGCATCCTCGGGTGACAGGAACTTCATCCTACGAAAGCGGGGCTCAAGGGCAGCAGCAATGATGGCCACATTTTGTCCATTCTAGTTGAAAGCAGACTCAGACTCCCACCTTGCCTTCATCTCTTGGTCTGCAGCAATCTGAAAAGAGTTCACAGAAGCAGACCCGTATGTGGTTTTCTTTGTAGACTTATGGAGACCCTTCAGCAGTGGAGGTAAAACAGATATTGTGACATAGGACTCTCCATTGAGAAAAACAGTGGCCTGTTCGAAAGGCTTGAGGACCTGCTCCAGTTCCTCTAGTAAGATCCACTGATCATTCCTCAAATCCATGTATTGCTTCCCACGCTGTGTAACGTCTGGGTCAGAAAGTGTTGGGACCACCGGCCACCGTTGTTCCAAAAGGCGACTCACCATGTAGTATGAGCTGTTCCATCTGACAGACACATCCTGGAGCAGGGTATGCTCAGCTGTACCCCACTGTTTTTGTTTCTGTTTCAGCTTGCTGCTAGCCGGCTCACTTTTCTTGAAATGCTTCACAAGAGACCGTGCAGCCCCGAGTGTCCTGTCGATCATGGGGTTGTTCTTCAAGGCATGATTTACCACCAACTGAAGCGTATGGCAACAATGTGATGCTACCCCATGTTTCTCCTCTAGGATGCGAAGAGCTGCAACAACATTTGCTGCGTTATCATGTACAATCGCCAGTACATCATCTCAAAGGGAGAAATCAAATTTACCTGCCACCATCTCAACCCAAGAGGCAATATTTTCAGCAGTGTGGCGCTCCTCAAGCGGCATTGTAGTTAAGCTAAACGAGGTCAGCTCCCAATTTTCATTAATGAAATGACAGGTGACACCTAAATATGCCTCAGTGGCCAGACTGGTCCAAGCATCAGTTGTTAGGGATAGTTTGGAAATGCTTTTTTTCTAGTTCACTTTTCACTTTGTCCATGGTAACCATATACTTCTTCTCCATTAAGTCAGTGAAGTGGCGCCTGGATGGAAGGGTGTATCCTGAGTGGAAAGTGTTTATCATTTCACGGAAGCCTTCCCCTTCAACAATCGCAAGGGGCCTCATGTCCTTCACAATCATAGAGACGATCCTGTTTGTGTACACACTAGCCTCCTGGGGTGTGCAAGGTGCCTGGTTCTTTTTATGAAAAAAGTCCGCCACACTGCTTGGTTACTCCTGTAAAGGCAAAAAACATAAAGTACATGAATATTCACAGCAGCAAATCAAAAATATAGCATCGTCCACATCATTGCTGTTATTATGATACATTTAGCTAACAGTAGGCTATACTACAGCCATCTCAGAGGCTCAACTTAAAAAAATATTTATGTAATTTAAATTGTCAACTTGTAATGCGTGTTTACTACTTGGATCTGGTTGCTACTAGATCATGGAATTTCGACAGTCAACAGGTAGACTAGAACTACATAATGGCAGAGTATAAAATCCACCGTCCGGTGTTAGCAAATAGATAACACAGAAGAAACATGTCGGGACTGGTAGCGCTAACAGCTTTAAACTAGGCAAACATGGGACCTGTTCTAGTCGTAATTAAAAGACGTAAATTTTACGCCGGGAATATAACTGGACAACAACTCAACAGTCTAACGTAGCGTTTATTCAGAGAGGATCTTGAAATTAACAGGACTTACGGTGTTTTGCTGCCATCCTGACGAGCTCCAGGGTGCTTTCGTTTTAAGTGTTCGTGCATCGCTGATGTACTGCTGTGGTACGCCAAATTAAATTTGCATAGTCTGCAAACAACCACATTTTTAGCAGCATTAAGGGTGAAAAATTCCCGGACTTTGGAAGACTGTGTGCGTGATTTTTTTAGCTATATGCTCTTCAGTGCTCCAACTACTACTTGCCGCCGCCATCGTTATGAATTCTTCTTCTTCCGTTTTAAACTAAGGCGTCTACACCGATTGGCGACTCTGGTGCATATTTACTGCCACCGCTGGACTGGAGTGAGAGTTCATCTAGTAGGTCGTTTGGAACGGGGACTTCAACCAAATAAAAATAAAAATTAGCGACGCATAAAACGCAAATTATTCCTGTCGACGAATTTATGACGTCGAATAAGTCGAATACGTCGAGTATATGACCCAGCTCCAGTGCCAAAGCATGCTGAGCTGTTTGATGAGAGATATTACAATTGTATTGTAACTGGTAATCTTGCTGTATAGCACCTCCTACTTTTCGGTTCAAGTTTGACATAGATTTAGTCAGCAGTCAAATGTTCACTCAAGTCTCATCACGCAAAAATACAGAACTCTTGCATCTACCGCCATGAGGGGGCAGCTCGAAGCCACGCTCACTGCCAACAAAAGACAGGCAGAGTGTCTGTGGCGCAATCATTTAGCGTATTTGGCTGTTAACCGAAAGGTTGGTGGTTCAAGCCCACCCAGCGACGATGGTTTATACCAAAAAATCCACTGGTCAGCAACCAGTTGTATGTTTGGTAGCAAATCAAAAGATGTACGGGGTAACTCTTCCCACTGAACCCACAAGTTATCCTTTAAGTCATTTGGTTGACCTTTTTGTCATTTGGTTGACATGCTTGCAAAATTCAAAAAGGCTGAGAGACCAAATGAGGGCAGTTGGGAAAAAATTTGACATTAAATCTCTTTCTTTAAAGCTGCAGTCGGCAGGTTTTCAATATTACGAGTCTAAAGTCGGAAAATTCGAACTGATACAACTGTCAGGTCCCTCCCCCGACATCTAACAAGCTCCGAATCGCCCCCCAAACCCCTCCCCCTCCCCCTCTGTGGACGAGGTTGTGCACGTAAGTCCACACCAGTGTGAGCGCACACAAGCTGTGTGATGACTCACGCTCAGCAGCGTGTGCACAAGCTGTGATTGACAGGTAGGATTCCTCCACCCTAACTTGATTGGTTAAAAACAGTCGGGAGCGCTCGGTTTTTTTAAGCATGATTACAGGCTTCAGAGGGAGCTACAGATTTCGTTTTTTTTCCTAAACAGACTATTTAATATTCTACTTCCAGAATCCCATGACAGTTCAAGCTAATATGACTAAAAAAAAGTTGCAGACCGCAGCTTTAACAAGTCAGAGCAGGAAGTTATTGACTACTTGTTGTGTGCTACTTTACTTGTTACCTACACAGCAGATATCAACCTTATGACAAACATAAATAAATCGAACACATACTCTAATGAAGGGATGAGAGGTGGTAATGATCGAGGCCACGCCCACAGACAGCTACAGCAAGTCTCTGTGGCGCAATCGGCCAGCACGTTCGGCAGTTAAAGGGATAGTTCGCCTCTTTTGACATGAAGCTGTATGACATCCCATATTAGCAATATCATTTATGAACATTGACTTACCCCCGCTGCGTCCTGTGAGCCGAATTCCAGCTGAGTTTTGCGTTCCACGAAGGTAGTCCGGCTAGTTGGCTGGGGTCAAAAAAATAAAGCGTTTTGCTTCTCAAAAAAATATCCGTTCAAAAGAGTAATACATTTGCATCACAAAATGTTGTCCAGGAAAAAGTCAGACCTCACTTCGCTTGGCGCTATTTTTGCCTCCCTTGATATCAATGCGTCCAATGTAAAACTGTGCAGACCGAGCAGTCCCCTGCTTCCGAGCAGTAAACACCGTAACAGGTGCAGCTATCGCTAGGTGGCTAGGGAGTGCTCGGTCTGCTCTAAGGTCTGCACAGTTTTACATTGGACGAATTGATATCAAGGGAGGCAAAAATAGCGCCAAGCGAAGTGAGGTCTGACTTTTTCCTGGACAACATTTTGTGATGCAAATGTGTTACTCTTTTGAACGGATATTTTTTTGAGAAGTAAAATGCTTTATTTTTTTGACCCCAGCCAACTAGCCGGACTACTTTCGTGGAACGCAAAACTCAGCTGGAATTCGGCTCACAGGACGCAGCGGGGGGTAAGTCAATGTTCAAAAATGATATTGCTATATGGGGTGTCATAAAACTTTATGTCAAAAGAGGTGAACTATCCCTTTAACCGAAAGGTTGGTGGTTCGAGCCCACCCAGGGACGAGTGTGTGTACCAACAAATCTACCGGTCAGCAACCAGTTGTAGGTTTGGTAGCAAATCGATAGCTGTAATGGGTGACTTGTCCCACTGAACCCACAAGTTATCCTTTAAGTCATTTGGTTGACAAGAGTTAAGGTGCCAAAGCATGCTGAGCTGTTTGATAAGAGATATTACAATTGTATTGTAACTGGTAATCTTGCTTTATAGCACCTCCTACTTTTCGGTTCAAGTTTGACATAGATCAGCAGCAGTTCACTCAAGTCTCATCACGCAAAAATACAGAAAGCTTGCATCTACTGCCATGAGTGGGCAGTCAAGCTCGAAGCCACGCTCACTGCCAACAAAAGGCAGGCAGAGTCTCTGTGGCGCAATCGGTTAGCGCGTTCGGCTGTTAACCGAAAGGTTGGTGGTTCAAGCCCACCCAGGGAAGTTCTAAATTATGCGTATTACGAGAATTAGAGCAAACATTCTGCTGCCAAAACGCTCTCCTTACGTATTATACACGCTCCTTGGCAAAATATTTCTCCAAGGGTGACCTGATAAGTGCAGTGTAATGAATGACTCAACCTTGAGGCTCCTCTGTCTTTTGTCAAAATTGCACAAGCAAAGTGAAAAAACAACCTTTTTGTCATATTGCTATGAAAGTCACACACAAACAAGAAAAAATTCAAAAAGGCTGAGAGACCAAATGAGGGCACTTGGGAAAAAAATTTGACACTAAATCTCTTTCTTTAACAAGTCAGAGCAGGAAGTTATTGACTACTTGTTTTGTGCTACTTTACTTGTTACCTACACAGCAGATATCAACCTTATGAAAAACATAAAGAAATCGAACACATACTCTAATGAAGGGATGAGAGGTGGTAATGATCGAGGCCACGCCCACAGACAACTACAGCAAGTCTCTGTGGCGCAATCGGCCAGCGCGTTCGGCTGTTAACCGAAAGGTTGGTGGTTCGAGCCCACCCAGGGACGAGTGTGTGTACCAACAAATCTACCGGTCAGCAACCAGTTGTAGGTTTGGTAGCAAATCGATAGCTGTAATGGGTGACTTGTCCCACTGAACCCACAAGTTGTCATTTGGTTGACAAGAGTTAAGGTGCCAAAGCATTCTGAGCTGTTTGATGAGAGATATTACAATTGTATTGTAACTGGTAATCTTGCTGTATAGCACCTCCTACTTTTCGGTTCAAGTTTGACATAGATCAGCAGCAGTTCACTCGAGTGTCATCACGCAAAAATACAGAAAGCTTGCATCTACCGCCATGAGGGGGCAGTCAAGCTTGAAGCCACGCTCACTGCCAACAAAAGCCAGGAGAGTCTCTGTGGCGCTACCTCGCTCACGTTAGTCTGCATCTCCCCTCCAATAGGCTTCGCCCTTCTCCATTCTCACATTGAACGGTTTAGCCAATGTCTCACCGACTCACAATGGACCGAGCCTATCAACGCCCGAGCTCACAATGGAGCTCGGCCAATCACCGTGACGATATACGAGCCTAGCAACGCCGGAGCTCACAATGGAAATTGGCCAATCAAGGTGAAGCCCTAACTTTGAGTTGACCTCCGCTCCCCCTCCTCCAACAAAACCAACAAAAAAAACAAATTAAAGATTTTGTCTTCGTTAGGTTGGAGCAGAGGTCTTCAACAGGGGGTCCGCGACCCCCAGGGGGTCCGTGGACATACTGCAGGGGGGTCGCGAAATCTTTGGTTGATTAGACGATTTAAAAAAAAAATAATTTTTTTTTTTTTTTTTCAAACAGTTTTTTCTCACAAATTGTGTGCAAACATGTGCCATCCACAGATGGTTTGAGGATTCATTGTCCCATCTACATGCATGTTTAAAGTTAAAATCTGTGGATTATTTGAATAGCTCAGTATTGTATGCAAGATGTTTGTTTATAAATGTCAGTGGCACGGCCACCTTGTACCTTGCACATGTTTAAAATAAAAACATGAATATATTAACCTGTGTATTATTTGAATAGCTTAGTACTGAATGTACAATAACAGAGTAGCTATGTTTATACACGGCACTAGGCCCCGTTAAATATAAAATACAATTGTATGCCATATAAATAGTAGGGGGGTCCCTGCTCCAACTCTCCATAAGTTTGGGGGTCCCTGGCCTGAAAAACGTTGAAGACCCCTGGGTTAGAGGATTATAAAAGTTAGCCGTTACAGAAAAGGGATTTTTCATCGAGCCGTTGTCTCTGCCGACTTAAAAAAACAGTCTTACAGTAAGTATCAAGTTATATTGTTTCTTATACATCCTTCCATTCAAACAAACGTCGTATTAAAGGTAGGGTAGGAGATCCTGGATTTTGAGTCCAGCGAAGCTGCATTTTGAAAAAACACCGGTAAAAAGTCCCAACCCTTTTCTTCACTTTCCCCCCGAAGGCACGCCTCTAGAGTACATGAACGCGCACGAGCACGAAGGTACACGAGCGCTGTTCTGACAGCAAGCATCGATCGTTGCCGTATTTAGTATTTAGTACTTAGTTTATGCTAAATATACGTTTAATAATGCTAGGTGCTAGCCAAGCTGGCTCTAGTTTAGCTTCCTGCCAAGCTTCGTTCACGGAGCAGGGTACGCGCACAGGGGGAAGGAGGGGGAGGGGGAGGGAGGAGCAGATTGCAGTTTGATAGACGGCATCAGAATCCAATCATTGTGAACGGTCCGTTCACAATGATTGGATACTGTTTTGTCTAGATTGTACGTTCTAGAGGCCACTAAAACTTTTCATATTTGTGTCAAAACTTTTAATTAATTGGTTGCAATGAGGGTGTGAAGAGTATTTCAAGCAATACGTAAAAAAAGTTCCAGAAAAAGATCCCCTACCCCGCCTTTAATATAGCTAAACAGCTAAAAATAATATACCATAGATTAAATAAAATAGTGTTACTATGATGTCGCGTTCTGTGAGCAAAGTATAAAGACACATTTAACTTTATAGCATAGTAGTAACCTTAAAATGTCAATAGATAGATGGATGGATGGATGGATGGATGGATGGATGGATGGATGGATGGATAGATAGATAGATAGATAGATAGATAGATAGATAGATAGATAGATAGATAGATAGATAGATAAGTAATTGACTAATTATTGTTGTTATAGAAATATTATTGATATTAATTTTTTTTTATGCTTTCATGTCATACCAATTGTTAACTGTATAAAGTGCATAAATACTTTGTTATGTTTGATTCTCCTCATTTCTAATGTTTTCTTCAGATGAGCTCCAAGCCAAAGAGCCATAAAGGTATGGGAGATGAGGAGTGGATGGCAAGGCTTAGGGCATTTGCCAGCAATGGGGTTTGGCCTTCAAACGCCGGAAATAGACCAGCCCCGAGGCAGAAGAAATGGCATGATCTCTATCAGAAGGTAAAGTAAAGCCACTACAAAAAAAGAGACATGAGTAATTGCCATTAATGAGATGATGCTGTAATGTTTCAGATAGAAAAATGCCCCATGCAAACACGAGGTCAGACCACCCTTTTTGGAGGGTCTATGACCTGTGACTGTGGCTTTCACTCTGCTAAGGTAAACTGGTTTAAAATGAAATCTGATTACAATAAGTCATTTTTACAGCTATGTCTTGTCTTTTACAATTCTGGTGAATGATGGCTTTTATACTTAGAATATATATGTGTTTGTAGCCTGCACTACAGCCTCCTCCTCCTCCACCTCCACCCCCTCCTCCTCCTCCACCTCCTCCTCCTGTGACCCAACACTCTATGGCTTCACCATCTTCTTCTGCTGAAACAGCTCCAGCCCCACGGTCCTTTTTGAGGTCCCCTCCATCTTTGTCAATGGTAAATGTTTTTGTTTCCCCGCTAAATACTTTGTATGATTAATTTAGCCTTGTGCAACAAACTGTAAGAACAGTTTTCGAAGAACACATTTTTATGCTTATTTTGAAGCTGGGATTCATATTGGATTTACTTTACATGAGTGTACATTTGTCATTTCAGTTCACTAAATCCCATTTTGGTGGGTCTTTTTCGGATCTCCATCCTCTGTGAGGACCTCCAGCCCATCTCCGTCCTCTGTGAGGACCTCCAGCTCATCTCCGTCCTCTGTGAGGACCTCTAGCCCATCTCCATCCTCTGTGAGGACCTCTAGCCCATCTCCATCCTCTGTGAGGACCTCCAGCCCATCTCCGTCCTCTGTGAGGACCCCTATCCCATCTCCATCCTATGTGAGGACCTCCAGCCCTTCTCCGTCCTCTGTGAGGAGCCCTATCATTGCTCCATCTTCCCCGGCACACACCTGCGAGACTGTTTCATCTGTGAGTACAGTAGTATGTCTTCATTAAAGTAATGGAGTTCTAGGTCTTCTTTAATGAGACATATTTATGTACATTTCCAAATCTCTTGTGTTGTTTTCAGGGGGAGCCTGGAACGTTACTGTTACAGTCAGCAGCAGCCGGGGATGCAGCTTCTTTCTGGTTGCCGAGTGAAATGAGGAAAACCATCCCTGTGCAGGACCAAAGATGGATTTCAAATCCCTCTTTCGCTCTGGCAAACTGCACCCAGATTGGAAGCTTTGGTATGAGCCTCCTGTGCCAGCCCTGATCTACCACCAGGTACCAACACCCGACCGTTTTTTTCCCCATCGGCTTCTGGTGTGGATGCCCTATCATCAGTGGAAGGTCAGGGTGTTCTGCCAAGCCTGTGGGAAGCATCTTACAGGTGCTGGTATCCACAAAAGGGCTCGGAAGGTCCTGGATATTGATAGGTTTTACCTGCTGGTGACGGAGACACTCAAGTGCAGTGGGTGCAATCTCACATACCTATCAACGTCCCAGACCATCCGGGATCAGCTGGACTTGCCGCACCAAAAGCTGTTCCGGCTTATCCTGACCCAGAAGTGAGTAAAACATTTTGTAAAATGGTAACTTGAGGCATAGAAAATAAATTGATCTGTAAATGTAACTGTAAACTAAATACTTTATGAATCTGAATTCCAGGTATGCCTGTGACATACCTGTCATCCGCCTGATGCGGGATCGGACTCAGGGCAACAGCTCTGCACCGCTGTTAAAACAGCTGAAAGAAAACCACGGGGAGGAATGGCTGGATAGGTTGGGGCACTATTTTGAAGAGTGCTCTAACTTTGTTAATGGGCCCAGCCTGTTCCCAGTTGTGTGCCAGGAGCCCCCAGAGCCCGCTGACGTCCCCACTGATCGCTGGTTGCTGTCTGTGTATGGCAGAGACATCCTGTCACGCATAGACCACATCAAGGCCAGCCTCACATCCACCTTGGGCACCATCTTAAAGTTGGACTCCACCAAAAAGGTGAGTAATAATGTAATGATAATAACAATTATTATTATCATATGCTCCTAGAAAAACTACTTTGTAATGTGAGAGTATTAAGTACACTAATTTAAAAAGGTTTGGTAGATCACACTCATTTTTTTCTAATTTCACAAACAACTAAACTTGTTTAATTCTAATTATTTGTGAAATGTTTATTTGTCACACCCAGAGAATCAGCAGGACACAGGAGCAGGTGATGTAATTCCAAGGTTTTATTTCAGGAGGAACACGGTTGTCCAAAACTCTCCAAGAGAGAACAAAAAAGGACTATATATAAGTTATCGATACTATCATATACTTCTCCCAAAATGAGGGAAGTATATCTATGAAACTTTATAGAAATTATAATCACTCCACTGAGGAGGAAAAACAAAGGCTTCGAAACTTTATATTTTAAACGAATAATCACTCCAACTACGGAGGAAAACAAAAAACCCTCTCCTGTAAAAATAGGAGGCACTAAGATATGAAACTTTACTAGGAACAAAAATTCACTCCACTAGGAGGAAAACGCAAAAATGCTATTAAACTTAAACTATTTCTTAACAAGGCTATAAATACAAAAGTTATCAGAAACAAAAACTCTCTTAGCGAGATTCGAAACTTGGCATAGGACATGAACTTGGTTTGGAACGCAAGAGTGAGGTATGTTGACAACAACGATAACGACACACTGGCACAAGACAAGGGGAGACGTCAACTCTTATACACACAGGGTTAACGGGGAACAGGTGGAATCACTCATGCGACAATCAGACGGGAACACAAGAGGAAGGGCAAGTGACCTGAAACGAGAAGGGAGTTACTCTTTCAAAATAAAACAGGAAATGACGAGACATGACATGGAGACGAGACAAAAAAAACCCACTTGACCTCACCGCGGTGTGACATTATTGTATAAAGTGCATAAAAATGCAATGAAATCTATGGCATACAGTGGTTTCTAATGACAAGACAAACTGTGAGATTTAACATCACTTTTTTAATTGTAGATCACAAAGAAGCTGGCAGGACACAGCAAAGGAACGGCCCTGTGGGTGTCTTCTGTGGGCAACGAGCTGGGCCAAATCTTAAATAGTGTCCTGACTGTGCAGGAGGGTCCAGGACTGGACAGGATGGCTGCTGGCCTGATGGAGCAGTACCGCCAGGCTGGGGTTGCACCTCCCAAGGTGCTTTATGTGGACTGTGGCTGCTGTATAACTGAGGGGCTGAGCAAGCTGCAGGCCAGGTTTGGGGAGTGGCCAGATCTCCACATACGACTTGACATTTGGCATTTCATGCGGCGGCTGGCTGTGGGATGTACGACAGATGCTCATCCCCTGTGTCCTGCTTTCATGAGGGCCCTGTCCTCGTGCATCTTTGAGTGGGATGCAGGGGACCTCGACCTCCTCCAGAGATCAAAAACAAACCAGCTCCAGCAAGAACAGAGACCTGGTATAACCAGATCCATGGTGGACAGCCAAATATCTAAAAAAGAGTTGAGTACTTTCTGCCGTAGGAGGACTCGGGGAGAGGAAGCAACTCTTGTACAAATAGAACGGCTGCTGGAGGAGCTAAGGGGTCCAAAAGGGAGAGACCTGATGGGTGTTCCTCTGCTGGATGAAGTGAGGATGGATCACATCTGGCGTGTGCAAAAACGGCACATAAAATGCATCCAGGATGTTCCAGGGATTCCGTTGTACACTGAAGTAGGCAGCAGGAACAAGAGTGGCATCAAGCTCACCAGCTGCCGCTGTGCCCGAGGATCAACATCTCTCGAGTCATTTCACTGCCATTTGAACAGCTTTATTCCTGGTAAGTCCCTCTCTACATGATTACACCTCTGAGCTGTATTTAATATCAAAACTGGATGAACAAGCAATTTTTCTAAGACATAAATATGTTGTTTTGTTTTTTCGCTTTTTTTTTCAGGAACCAGTGCAAATCTGCTGAATTTCCAGCTCTATCTCCTGGAAGGCCTTAACAGGTGGAATCAGGATCGGGGCGCTGCAGCAGTGAGCGGCAAGCCGTCGTGTCTTCTCACATATGCTGGAGACACGACACGATGCATTAACAACAACAGCCTGAAGGTGCTCGGCCGAGAATACGTCCCCAACTTCACACCTCCAGCAAAATACACAGGTATTTCAAAATGATATCTGTGATTTACATTCGACAGTTAGATTTCCGAACCAACTGGTGATACCGTACCGTAAGATGGACTCTATTGCTGCCCTGTAGAAAATTAACATTATGTTTTTGCTGACACCAAACAACCGCAGTCTGCGTAAGAAGTGGAGGCGCTGATGAATTCTAGAGCATACAGTGGCTACCTGTGTCTGCCAGCTCAGGTCGCTGTCAATGTGAATGCCTAGGTACTTACATGAGGTTAGCTGATTAATGTTATTACCGTGTATGGTCAAAGGGCTACGGTCACCAGTTGACCTGGGATCAAAGAGCATTTCTACAGTCTTACAGGTGTTAATGTGTAGTTTATGGTTGTCGCACCAGTTCACAAACCTGTCTACAGCCTCTTTGTGGATGGATGAATCGGAGTTCACCCAGCCTGCTTTCTCCACTCAGCCTGCTCCCTCAACCCAGCCTGCTCCCTCCACCCAGCCTGCTGCCTCCACCCAGCCTGCTGCCTCCACCCTGCCTGCTGCCTCCACCCAGCCTGCTGCCTCCACCCAGCCTGCTCCCTCCACCCTGCCTGCTGCCTCCACCCAGCCTGCTGCCTCCACCCAGCCTGCTCCCTCCACCCTGCCTGCTGCCTCCACTCAGCTTGCTCCCTCAACCCAGCCTGCTCCCTCCACCCAGCCTGCTTTCTCCACCCAGCCTGCTGCCTCCACCCAGCCTGCTCCCTCTACCCAGCCTGCTGCCTCCACCCAGCCTGCTCCCTCCACCCAGCCTGCTGCCTCCACCCAGCCTGCTTCCTCTACCCAGCCTGCTGCCTCCACCCAGCCTGCTCCCTCCACCCAACCTGCTTTCTCCACCCAGCCTGCTTTCTCCACCCAGCCTGCTTCCTCTACCCACCCAGCTCCCTCCACCCAGCCTGCTGCCTCCACCCAGCCTGCTTCCTCTACCCACCCTGCTGCCTCCACCCAGCCTGCTCCCTCCACCCAGCCTGCCATAGCTGGCCGTATGTCTGAGGTGTGAAATATATAGTAAACTGTAGAATAGTAGATAGATGAAAGAAAACTTGAACAAAATGTCCTTTAACTAATATCTGTTCTGTTGGTTGTGTTGTCTTAGGGTTTAGATGAGGCAGGCGTACCAGGCCTGGACAAAGTGGACAGCTTGGCTGAGTATCTGGTGGAGCTGAGGAACAAAACCTCTCTGACGCTGAGCAACCAGGAGGTCAGTAACGTGTTGTTGCTTGCTGCATACATGCACTATGCACACTCCTCAGCTCACTTGAACATTGCTGTGTCCTCATGTACAGTTGTGTTATTTCCCTGTGTAGGTGAGCAGCATTGTTGCTCTGTGGCAGAGCCTGCTGGACTTTGACAAGCAGAGGGTGGTATTTGCTGCAAGGCACCAAGACAAACTGAACACTGGGAGGTTTAGGTCCCCCAAAAAGAGACAGGAATTTACCCCTGGGGTGGAAAGTGTGAAGCGTCATGCCTTAACAACCACAGCCCCATCTGCCCAATGGCCAGACTGCTGCCGCCTAGTGGAGCCCATCTTTGTTCGCCTCTGCAGGATCCATCGTAGTCCAAAAAAAAGAGGGACAGGCACATTCTCAAGATGGGATCTGATCCTTCAGGACTACAGAAAGATCAGGCAGCTCATTTTAGCAAACGGAGCTATCATGCAGCAGACTACCTTGCAGCTGGTGGATGTGAGCTACACCACCCTGGTTCAGTGGCATAATCAAAGGGTGAAAAGGCAGGAAACGGCTGTGGTGCAACAAGGGCTAAAACTTCCTAGCCGGTTTTCTGTAGCTGCTGACCCATTTCTCCCCGCCAATATACGTCCCCATTATGCCATACCACATTCAGAACCAATACATATTTACAGTTTACCCCCTAACACTGTGGGACAGGCTAAATTAAAAAGAAAGCTAAAATTTACCGATGATACAAATCCACCAGGACAGCGGCAGCTTCTCCCTGCTCCACCCAAAAGGCCTCAGGTAATGACAATTGCTCCAGTGGCCTCACAGGTTCGTGTTATCCCCACTACTCTACAGACACAGAGTTTTTGGACGTTCTCTGCCACTCCTCCACATGCTCCTGCTCTGGCTCCTGCTCTGGCTCCTGCTCTGGCTCCTGCTCTGGCTCCTGCTCTGGCTCCTGCTCTGGCTCCTGCTCTGGCTCCTGCTCTGGCTCCTGCTCTGGCTCCTGTTTTGGTCCCTCCTCTGGCCCCTGCTCTGGCTCCTGCTCTGGCTCCTGCTCTGGCTCCTGCTCTGGCTCCTGCTCTGGCTCCTGCTCTGGCTCCTGCTCTGGCTCCTGCTCTGGCTCCTCCTCTGGCTCCTGCTCTGGCTCCTGCTCTGGCTCCTCCTCTGGCTCCTGCTCTGGCTCCTGCTCTGGCTCCTGCTCTGGCTCCTGCTCTGGCTCCTGCTCTGGCTCCTCCTCTGGCTCCTGCTCTGGCTCCTGCTCTGGCTCCTGTTTTGGTCCCTCCTCTGGCCCCTGCTCCGGCTCCCATAGCAGGCTCCACTCACCCTAATAGAGCACCCCGAAAACTGACCTGCAAAGTTTTGCACAACACGTGCTAAAAATGCGGGCAGTTCAGAATTGCTGAAACAGGACACAACCAATATAGAGGGCAAATTTACTGTCCCTCTGGTGGAACTCTAACTAAAGAGCAGTGGCTGGAAGAAATTAAAAAGAAGACATAAGTGTGTACTCATTTATACTTTTTTAGCATTTACAAACTTTTTTTATTGTATATAGTTCCTGCTGTTTCAGACCTCTCAATCTTTTAATTTATTTCACAGAGGGTTATTTATTTTATTTAGTGATGATACTACATGTTTTTTGTTATTGTGATTGTGTACAAAGTCCAACTGTTTCAAATTTGTAAATTTGTAAAGTAAATGCTAAGATTGTTCAGTTTTTAGTTTTTTTAGGTTAAAAAATGGTTTAATTCACTCTTTTTGTTGTTGAAAAATAAATATTTGGTTCTTTAAAAACAGATAAGGTCTATGATCTTTTACTGTGAATAAATATGAGCTGCTATTGATTCTGAAATATTAGTAATAATTTTATGCATAAACTAGGAACAATTTATCATTCACTTCACTCCTCACTCACATATACATACTTTATATACTTTATACATACTTTAAAACAATACTATAGTTTGAGCCGTTTCATTAAAACATAATATGCGACTGGTGGGATCGAACTCGCGACTCTAGGATCAGCCGCTTTCTTCTTCCTCTTTCTGTCCCCCTCCCTTCTTCCCCCTTCTTCCCCCTTCTCTCCTCCCCCCTTAACAGACTATTGTTCCCCAGCTTTGGTGCAATAGGTTAGCGCATTCGGCTGTTAACCGAAAGGTTGGTGGTTCAAGCCCACCCAGGGACTTTCTGACCTATGCGTATTACGTGAGTTAAAGCAAACATTCTGCAGCCAAAACGCTCTCCTTTCGCATTATACACGCTCCTTGTTCAAATATTTGTCCAAGGGTGACCTGTTAAGTGCAGTGTAATGCATGACTCAACCTGGAGGCTCCTCTGTCTTTTGTCAAAATTGCACATGCAAAGTGAAAAAACAACCTTTTTGTCATATTGCTATGAAAGTCACACACAAACAAAAAAACCTCATGAAGGCTGAGAGACCGAATGAGGGCACTTGGGAAACAATTTGACATTAAATCTCTTTCTTTAACAAGTCAGAGCAGGAAGTTGATGAGAGATATTACAATTGTATTGTAACTGGTAATCTTGCTGTATAGCACCTCCTACTTTTCGGTTCAAGTTTGACATAGATCAGCAGCAGTTCACTCGAGTCTCATCACGCAAAAATTCAGAAAGCTTGCATCTACCGCCATGAGGGGGCAGTCAAGCTCGAAGCCACGCCCACTGCCAACAAAAGCCAGGCAGAGTCTCTGTGGCGCAATTGGTTAGCGCGTTCGGCTGTTAACCGAAAGGTTGGTGGTTCAAGCCCACCCAGGGACGTTCTGACTTATGTGTATTACGGGAGTTAAAGTAAACATTCTGCTGCCAAAACGCTCTCCTTATGCCTTTAATGGATAGGAAAGTTCAGACAGACAGGAAGCAGGGGCCGAGAGAAGGGGGAACACACATGACACTGACGTGATGAAGGAAGGTGAAATGCTGTTTCAAAAAGCCTTTCCTTTCAAGATACTTTTAATAATTTGAGGAACTAATGTTAGCTAAACCTTGATCCAGCGCAGTGTTGGCCAGGGCTAGCGAGCTAAGCTAACGTTAGCTAGCTAGACAACTTCGCTAGGTAGCTAGAGGCCAAAGTCAACCACATAAAACAAACAAAAAAAATCGCTAAAATCATTAAAAAAGAGAAGGTATTATCGACCGAAACTTAACTTACCGTAGAAAGAAGAGACTTGGAAGACAAGTGTGACTGCAGTCTGAGTGCTGACTCTGAGTGTAAATCCAGAGTGATTCTCAGAACGACGGAGTTCTTTCACTATCAGGAAAGAACTGCAGGGGAAGTTCATTTTGATCAATTCTGAGTAAAATGAATAGTAACCCCTGTTAATTTACACCAACACTAAAAAAAATAACACTGACACATTTGCTGCGCAGTGGAGCACTCGGGATGGGTGTCACTGTGGGCCCCTCCTCTCTCACTTGGGAGTGTGAAGGGTGTGACAGAGATTTGGTCTGAAGGTCTCCATGGTAACCTCGGTTCTAATACGTCACAAAGAGCTCACAACGTATGTGATGATAATGCCTCAACGACACACGTCAATGCACCTCAATGTAAAACACGTGCATGACACGTGATTTATACGTCATAACACATCATTAAACGTCAGAGGCGAAAGTTTACAAATATGACCCAGAGATATCAACAGCTTTGTGTTGGGAGGTTGTGGCTCCCCTCCCTCAGGGACCAGGTTGAGAGGCTGATGGCAGATGGGTGTTGAGTCTCGGCTGCCGGGACAGCAGTCAGGCTCTTTCCATGCGTACAGTATGAGGCTGTGGCTGGAAGCGTCTGCTCCGCACTCGCAAGTCAGGCTTGTGTTGTGGACGGGAGCCCCCGGAATTGGTTGCGTCTTGGTCTCGGTCCTCTCATGTCCTTCTGGTCCCTGAGTACGTCTTTTGTGTTAATTCCAAACACAGTCATCTGAGGCTACAGCAGTGCCCGCTGTCACTGCCGTGCATTATTAGCCTCCATCACAACAGCTGGTCTCACTTTTCCATGGCAAGGAAACGAAACCAAATCATCACGGGTCCAACACATCACTTGTCCACTTCACTAGTGGGACCTGCTAGTAGGTTTTAAAGGGGGAAAAACTGAGATCGGGTTTAAGTATTAAGTTAACCTGCTGAGTCTTGGAAATAACTCTAAAATAATTTTACTCCTCGGCAGGAATATCTCTGCAGCTCTCTCATCCAGAGGATCTACAATCATGCATGTGTTTGTAACATAGCAGAGGGTGTATTCTTACTAAAGTCAAGCATATTGCCTTTTGTGCACTCTGAGATGTTTAAAGCTCAGATTAATATCAGAGCTGAGATTTAGAAACACGTGGAACATTCTGTATTTCCTCTTTTGTCTGTTGAGGAGCTGCTAAATATCAATGGTTCAGTATTTGTAGCACATGCGCGTGCACGTAAACACATTCACTTATAATATCGTGCGCTCATAAATTCACAAACATTTACACACGCGTGCACAGACACACACAAACACACTCACAACGGCCTACAACCACCACACGCGGGCAAACTCGTGTGTTGGTGTGTGTTCCTGCAGATCATTCAGTCAAACCTGCAGCTGATTGGTAAGATAAGAAAGCTGGGAAAGCCTTGGCAAAATAAAAGAACGTTCATTTCTAAATTTTATAAAGTGTACTCAGGAAAAAAGTTTTAGTGTATTTCTAAAATATACCCTGTATGTCACAGCCTGTGGGTTTTTGCTTCCATTTGTCATACTTGGTCATTTTGATTTCAGGAATCTGGGTTAGTTCCGTTTGGCTCATGCTGGATCTCTGTTTCGTGTCCTTTTGTCTTCTTCCATTTACTCAGTTATACTCTTGTTTTCTGCTCAGCCTGTAAAACTGGCTTAAGTTAGCCAAAGACCACCACCTGTCCTGTGTTAATCATCAGCCTCCTCAATATGAATGCTCTCAGTTTCCTTTTTTCATAGCCAGAGCCTCATTGTTGTTGTTCCCTTCTTGTGAGTTTGTTGTCAGTTTTGTGTTCCAGCTCTGCTCGATGTCTAGTTTTGTCTGAAGTTTTCATTTTTGGTGATTTCCTGTTTTGCATTAAAAGTACGCATTTGTCATACTGTCCCGTGATTTAGTACAACAAATAGATCTTTCGAGAGTATAAATCATGTTATCATGTACTGTAAGAGTACCTCTGGTGTGAGAGCAGTAAACTTTAAGGTAACTACTAGTTATGTTTAGGTTTTATTTTGTACTGTAGCTATACATACTGTGAGCTACACCACAGCTGACTGCTTATACCTCATTATATAGTCATATACTGTATACATAGACAGCTTTGGTATTGCCCTTGAGTATAATCCAGGGTTTTATACCTGAAGCTGTGCCATAAATCCACTATCAGTGGACTACACATACGAATTCACAGACCGACTTGGAATTATTAGGAAGTTTATTTCTAAGAGTTCTGTGTTGAAGCAGTGCTGCACACTTAGAAGACGGTACATTGGGTTTAATTCATTTTCATTTTCAATTCATTTTTATTTATATCGCGCCAAATACAACAAATGTCATCTCAAGGCACTTAGATAATAAAGTCCAATTCAAGCCAATTGGAATTCAATTAATTGTAATCATAATTATTCATAAAATAATCCAATTCGTTCATATAGAGCCAATTCAAAAACAATTTCCTAGCTAAGGAAACCAACAGATTGCACTGAAAACTTTTTGTTTTTCGGTCCAATCTCCCGTCCTGAGCGTGCCTGAGGCGACTGTGGAGAGAAACGACTCCCTTTTAACAGGAAGAAACCTCTGGCAGAACCAGACTCAGGAAGGGTGGCCATCCGCCTCGACCAGCTGGGCTTTGAGAAGACAGAAGGGGGCGGGGGGGGCACTGTAACACCATTCAAAGGATATCTGTTGGAACAGGGAAACATGAGTTAATGACCACAATAATGTCACATATACATAAAGAGAGTAAAGTGAGGAAAGGTGTGACAGATGAGGCCCCCCAGCAGTCTGGGCCTATAGCAGCTTAACTATGGGATGTTTCAGGATGACCTGAGCCATCCCTAACTATAAGCTTTATAAAAAAGGAAAGTTTTAAGCCTGGTCTTAAAAGGGGAAAGGGTGTCTGCTTCCCGGACATTTACTGGCAGCTTATTCCACAAGAGAGGGGCCTGATAACTGAAGGCTCTGCCTCCCATTCTACTTTTAGAAACTCTGGGAACCTCAAGTAAACCTGCAGTTTGGGAACGAAGTGCTCTGTTAGGAAAATATCTTACAATGAGATCTTTAAGATATGATGGAGCTCGGTCATTAAGAGCTTTATATGTAAGGAGAAGAATCTTAAATTCTATTCTGAATTTAACAGGGAGCCAATGAAGAGAAGCTAAAACTGGAGAAATATGATCTCTCCTGTTAGTTCTCATCAGAACTCTGGCTGCAGCATTTTGGATCAGCTGAAGGCTTTTCAGAGAATATGTGGGACAGCCCAATAATAAAGAATTACAGTAGTCCAATCTTGAAGTAACAAATGCATGGACTAGTTTTTCTGCATCACTCTGAGACAAGATGTTCCTGATTTTAACAATATTACGAAGATGAAAGAAGGCAGTCCTAGAAACCTGTTTTATATGCGAGTCAAATGATAAGTTCTGGTCAAAAATAACTCCAAGGTTCCTCACTGTAGAACTAGAAGCCAAGGAAATACCATCTAGAGTAACTATATAGCTAGACAATTTCTCCCTGAAGCGCTCAGGTCCAAAGATAACGACTTCAGTTTTGTCTGAATTTAGAAGCAGACAGTTCTGAGTCATCCAGGTCTTTATGTCTTTAAGACATGCTTGTAGTCTGACCAACCTATTGGGTTCATCTGGTTTTATAGATATCTCCTTGAACAGTCTGGTTGGGATTGGGTCTAAAACACAAGTTGATGGTTTAGAAGAGACTATTGCTGTTGTTAGTTCAGAGAGATCAACTGGGCAGAAGCCGTCTAAATACAAATCAGGTTCTAAAGATACTTCTAAAGCTGCTGTACTTGATGATACATCACTGATAATAGTGGGAAGGACTCCATCAATCTTCTCTCTGATAGAAACAATTTTATTGATAAAGAAGCTCATGAAATCATCACTGCTGAGAGTTAAAGGAATAACTGGCTCAGCAGAGCTCGGACTCTTAGTCAGACTGGCTACAGCGCTGAAAAGAAACCTGGGATTATTCTTATTCTCTTCTATCAATGATGAATAATAAGCAGTTCTAGCTTTACGAAGGGCTTTCTTATACGTTATTAAACTATCTTTCCAGACTAACTGAGACTCTTCTAAATTAGAGGAACGCCACTGTCTCTCCAGCTTTCTTGCAGTCTGCTTTAAAGCACGCAGCTGTGAATTATACCAAGGAGCCAACCTCTTCTGACTGATTACCTTCCTTTTCAGAGGGGCAACATTGCCCAGTGCTGTAACCATTGAAACTATAGTGCTGTCAACAAGAGAGTCAAGTGCTGCTGGAGTAAAGTTTAGGTAGTCGTCCTCTGTCATATCTGCACATGGCAGTGAAGAAAAGGATGATGGAATTAACTCTTTAAATCTGGTTACAACATCCTCTGATAGACACCTTCTATATGTAAATTTCTTCTCAGAAACTGTATAGTCAAGTAATGTAAACTCAAAGGTTATCAGAAAATGGTCAGATAAGACAGGGTTATGAGGGAACACTGTTAACTGTTCACTCTCAATGCCATAAGTCAGCACAAGATCAAGGGTGTGATTAAGGCAGTGAGTCGCTCTGTGAACACTCTGAGAAAATCCAATAGAGTCTAATATAGAATTAAAGTTCATATTTAGGCTGTCATTTTCAACATCTACATGATTATTAAAGTCACCCACTACAATGACTTTATCTGTACTCAGCACTGACTGGGATAAAAACTCTGAGAATTCAGACAGAAACTCAGAATAAGGGCCAGGTGGACGATACACAACAACAAACACAAGAGGTTTCTGGGATTTCCACTTTGCGTGGGAAAAACTGAGAATCAGAGATTCAAAAGAGCTCAAACTAATCTTGGGTCTGGGACTGATTAGTAAGGCCTATTTCAGACCAGGGCGGCAAAGCGTGGCGGAACGGAAGCGATTTTCACCGGCGGAGGTGAAAATACATGGAAACAGATCTGTCCTTGCACACCGACGCGGCGGTAGTCGGGCGGTAGCGGCGCGGAGACGCCTCCGTCCCGCGCTGCTTTTGGAAAATAGAACTCGAGCGGACTTTGGACGGCAGCGGCCGGCGGTGGCCGGCGGTGTCCCGTTGAAATGAATGGGGAATGCAGACAGGGCTGGAGCAGAACTACCGCGGCCGCGGACTGTCCGGTGTGAAAAGCCAAGTTGAACACACCGCCTGATAACCGGCGTAAGACTGCCGTCGTTTCGCTGCCGCCACGCCACGCTCTGGTCTGAAATCGGCCTAACCCTGATCTGAAGATAGCTGCCACTCCTCCTCCTCTGCCTGTGGTTCCAGGAACGTGAACATTTAAACAGTCAGAGGGAGTTGCTTCATTAATGCTAACATGATCCTCCTGCTGCAGCCAGGTTTCTGTAAGACAAAATATATCAATATGATGATCACAAATCAACTCATTCACTAACAGAGACTTGGAAAGGACAGATCTGATATTCAGCAAACCACATTTAATAGTTTGATGTTTTTGTTCAGTTAAAGTTTTTGTTTTAATAATTTCTTTTTGCACAAGAGGATTTGCTCCTTTTGTGTTAATTGATTGGGTGGGTAGCAGCAGGTGGGAAGCTGCAGAGAAGTGTGTAAGACTACAACTCTGCATCCTGCTCTGAGCCCTGGGTTGTCATGTTTTAGGGTGGCAAATAAATTTGTCCATATTTCTAGAAATGAGAGCCGCTCCTTCCAAAGTAGGATGGATGCCGTCTCTCCTCATCAGACCAGGTTTTCTCCAGAAAGATTGCCAATTATCTATGTAGCCCACGTTGTTTGCTGGACACCATCTAGACAACCAGTGATTGTAGGACGACATGCGGCTAAACATGTCATCACTGGTCAGATTTTTTACTCTGAGCTGGATTTTATCCAACATATTAGAAATGTAACAAATAGAATGAAATAGAAATGTAAGACAGGATTTTATCATCTTAAAAATATTGCCAGAGTTCACCCATTTCTCTCTCTTGCCAGCACGGAGGTGCTGATGCATGCTTTTATTTCTAGTAGAATAGATTATTGCAATGCCCTGCTCTCTGGTCTTCCCAAAAAAAGTATTTCTTACCGACAATTACTACAGAATCAGCTACACCTGCTGATGAAGACCAGAGGGCGGGAACACACGACACCAGGTTTATATAAAAAAAAAAAAAAAAAAAAAAGAAAGCTGCATTGGCTCCCCGTCCGTTTGACGATTGATTTTAAGGTTCTTTCAGTAGTTTATAAATGTCTTAATGGTCTTGTTTTTCTGATCTGCTTTTAAATTATTGGCCCTCGCGGACCCTGACGTCCTCTGGTACCGGCCTTTTAGTTGTTCCTAAAGTTGGAACAAAAACTTATGGTGAGACGTCGTTCCATTATTATGGACCTGCCAGAGAACCTCAGGGCTGCAGAGGCTGTCGTTTTTAAAAAGAGGCTCAATACCTACCTTTTTAGTTTAGCTTTCAGCTGTATTTTATTTCATTTATTAATTTGGGTTTAGTTTACTTTCATCCATTATTTTAAACAGGGCTGGGCGAGTCAACTTGTTATTATCGCATTAACTCATTCATTAGACACCGAGAGGTGGAGGTGTCGATCACATTGTACCTCAAATAAAATTATATCCAAGACTTGCGGAAAGAAGTAGAATGATTTAAAAGTGAATAAAGCTGTAAGCAGCAGGAGGAAGCAGAGACGTCTGCACTCTTCAGGAGGAAGTAAAAACCATTGTAGGCGCCTACATCTTCATCACCATTTAAAAGGACTTCTGGCATAATATTTTACTTTCAGATGACTCCACGAGCCAAACTAGAAACAGAGACAGCTGTACACAGTTTTAGCTTCAACAGTCACTGCTCCTCCCTATGTGGAGAAAAGGCATTGCAGCTCACTTCCTTGATTAAGGACATTACTTTGTTATGGCTGGGGGTGGTGTTACTTGGCTGAAAACTGGATAGGACCCTGCTGGCAACTGGCTGTACAGAGCCATTATTTTGAGGTGCTGCATCTCTAAGAATATGCAGCTCCAAATAGTTCCCTCCAAATTAAATCCATTTCCAAACATGAAGATATTTCTCCCTGGTTCCCTTCCTTAGGCCTTCGACAGCCACCCTTCCATCGAGACGAATAAATAAATTATTTGGAGCCAAAGAATTGGTTTCAGCAGCACACATTGTACAATACCACCGTTTTATTTAAAAAGAGGTTCAGGCTGGCAAGTTAGACAGCTTCATGACAGCCGCCTCAGACGACAGCTTCTGTCGGATTGGCGACCGCCACTGCTGCGGCAGCTTCTTCTGTCGGATTGGCGGCCGCAACCGCTGCGGCAGGTTCTGTCGGATTGGCGGCCGCAACCGCTGCGGCAGGTTCTGTCGGATTGGCGGCCGCAACCGCTGCGGCAGGTTCTGTCGGATTGGCGGCCGCAACCGCTGCGGCAGGTTCTGTCGGATTGGCGGCCGCAACCGCTGCGGCAGGTTCTGTCGGATTGGCGGCCGCAACCGCTGCGGCAGGTTCTGTCGGATTGGCGGCCGCAACCGCTGCGGCAGGTTCTGTCGGATTGGCGGCCGCAACCGCTGCGGCAGGTTCTGTCGGATTGGCGGCCGCCACTGCTGCGGCAGCTTCCTCCGTCGGATTGGCGGCGACAGCCAGAGAAACATTCACTTCTCTTTTAGCCTTCAGATTTACTTGTGAGATGTCAGCTTGCTTATATTTCATGTCGCCAATGGATGCAGCAGCTTTAACTTCTTTGCTTTCCATTAAGACTGCAAAGAAGTTCAAAAATGGATTAAGAAATATAGACAAGTTAGCCATAAACAGAAAATGCAAATACTTCAGACCTGCCCCAATAGATGGCCCTAAACTCAGTTTAGTTACTTTTCTTGCAGTGTGACAAAGCTTTAAAGGGCTTTACCATATCCTGACACGTACTATACAACTATGCAGAAGTCAAGTAAACAGCTGCAGATTGAAACGGGTCACTGTTCAAACAGAAGTCTTCTGAAAACCATTTTCCAGTCGATGCTCAAACGCAGTTTATAAAGTTTCACCACCCAAGGAAGACTCAAACTCATTTTGCATACCTTCTTTTGAGTTCTTCCCCAACATGGAATCCATTGGCTGGACAAGTTCAAGGGGTTTCCTTGAAGACAAGTCTATGACACAAAAGGCATTGAGTTACTATGAAAACCTACAGCTTTAAAACATTTCTTACAGCTGTCCTTACCGCTTTGCTTTTTCTGAACCTCATTGGCAGCTCCATGATTCATCCCAACTATTGGCCAACATGATCCTATGGAGAGAGCATATTTTGCACAAATGCTGATCGTGAGAAAGAACAACAGACACAATCCAGTTTTAGGACTTAACACCAAAAAGAGCAGACAAAATGCAAAACCTTTGGCCAGCCAAGCCGTCAGCACAGAAATCAGCAGCACTCCAACAGCTCCCATTGTTCCAGTCAGCAAACAACATCCCAACCCACCTGTGAGGTTTAAATCAGCTCCTCGTGGAGGTGACACAGCTGTTGCTCATCAGGTATAATTAGATTTAGAAGATTCAGGGCTCATTCAGATAATAGTGAATTAAAAATACCAAAAGTGGATTTAAATAGTAGTATTGAGGATTTTAATCTTTATATATGTAATGCTATTGTAGAAGTGGCTAGTCAAACTATAAGGATAAAAGGTGGGAAAAAGGAAAGGAAGTTGGTACCATGGTGGACATTAGAATGTACTGCAGCTATGGAAGAAACAAAATAAAGCCTTTAAAGTATTAAAAAGAAATCATAGCCCTCAGAATTTGAATGAATACAAAAAATTGCAAGTGAAGGTAAGAAGAACTGTTAAAAGTGATTAAAAGAATGAAAGGAATTAAAAGAGTGAATGGATATCCAATATTAAATAATGGAGAAACAACAGCAGTGAAAAATAAAGATAAGGCAGAGATGTTGAGAAAAGTGTTTGTTAGAATTCATAGTTCTGAAAATATCAGCGTAGTAGGGCGAGAAAAGACAATTCTGGAAAATAAGGAGTTATTGGAGAAAATGGTCGAATCGAATGATTTATTGAATATGTCATTTACAATAATGGAATTGAATAGGGCAGTTTAAAAATATAAATTATCAGCTCCAGGAAAGATCAGATTTGTTATGGAATGATAAGTAATTTAAGTGAATTTTCTAAAAATATTTGATTGGAATTGTATAATAGAATTTGGGAGGAGCGAGAATTACCAAAAAGTTGGAAAGAAGCTGTGGTTATACCAATTAGAAAGCCAGGAAAAGATGAATCAAAACCAAAAATCTAAAATTATAGACCAAGAGCTTTAACATCCAAATAATGTAAAATAATGGAGAGAATGATAAATGAAAGATTGTTATATTATATAGAAAGTAAAGGACTTATATCAAAGTATCAAAGTGGATTTAGGAGAGGGAGGAGTACAATGGATCCAGTAATATGTCTAGAGAATGAAATAAGAAAGGCTCAAGTAAATAAAGAGAGTGTTGTAGCAGTATTTTTTTATATTGAAAGAGCGTATGATATGATGTGGAGAGAAGGGTTATTAGTTCAAATTAGAAGAATGGGTATAAATGGTTGTATGTTTAAATGGATTAAAAAAAATTTAGAAGGAAGAAAAATACAAGTGAGAATAGGGAAGGAATATTCTGAGAATTTTAACATAGAAAGCACAGTTAGTCCATTATTATTTTCTGTGATGTTTAAGGCCTCTCACCAGAAGAGCACCTAAAAGATTTCTGAGGAGTGTGGACATAAATCCCGCCACATTTTACCTGGAAAGCAAGCCCTTTATAATTTGACCTAATTTGCCTTCCACATTTGGGTATATACTGAAGAGATTGTAATAACCCCAGCCCTAAATTTGACTTGTCCTAAGTGCAATTGCTTTTGTTTCGCCTAATTTTAAATCAAACAACCTCAAACATCCCTACATGAAACCACATTTAGATAATAATGATTCTATTTTTGTGAAAGGGGGATGAATTCATACCCTCTGTACACATAGCCTAGCTTTACATTAACCTGTTTTATTAATGTTTGCAGATGACTAAGACAGGGAAACCTGATGCTTACTGGAGGGACATCTGTGTAAAATATGCCCAGGGCCAATACCACTTCTCTACTGGCAAACGTCCAGGGGCCAAGAAGTGGAAAAGGGCCCTGGAGAAAATTGATGCTTGTCCCCTGCAGAACCACACAAAGGATCTGTTCGGGGGAAGCCTTCTGTGCTCCTGTGGGTTCCACAAGGTAGGTGAAATGATTTACTAAGTCCTGGTAAGCCACTGCAGCATGTGGATTTATTTATTGAACAATATATATCTGCACAATTCTGGAGAAAACTGTGAGTGTAGGATTCTGAGTTGCATGTAGTACAGCCTAGTCAGCCAAGGAGGAGGAAATAGTCCACCGCTACACAGCTCTCCATGCCATGGACAAGAAGCCTTCAAGGTACAAAATAGTAATTATTTTGTGCACCAGAATTAAACATACATTCCATGGGCTGAATGAAGAATATGGATGTCTCTTTCACCATTTAGCTACACCCAGAAGGCTAGGAAGAAAGCGCGGGCATCAGGAGGACCGTGGAGAGCACCGAGGAAGCCGAGTGGCTCTGCTCCTGGACAGCAGGCGGCAGAGAGGTGCTTTCTATCATTTTGGTTCAATGCAAATCATTGATTAAGAGACAGCACATGTAATTAAGTGTAAATTACTTTATTGCAATCCCTACTGACATTGTCACTTGGTTCTTCGTGGCTTTACAACCTTGTTCACGGTCCAGATCATATCACACTTCTCTCCCACAGACTGTACATGACTCACGGCCAAGCAGCCCGGGACCCCGAAGTCCACAGGGTCAGTGAGTGTGTCTGCCTCAGACTAGTGATGTGTCGGTCGCGAACGATCCGGCTCTAAGAGCCGGCTCTTTGAAGTGAACGACAGGAACTGGCTCCACAATGGGAGCCGTTTTGGGATCCTATTTGGGAGCCGTTTTTTTTTTTCTTTCAGTATCTCGCTGTCTTGCTTGTGCTCTGCAAGTGCCACAGAGCCGACAGTTTTGTCCCCACGTCGGTTTTTTTGTCCTTGATACCTCGCTGTCTCCCCCCCCCCCCCCCCCTCACTCTGCTCAGCTTCTGCCAGTGCTAGACGGAGAGTTTTTTTTCCTCGGTCTCCACTGCCCTCATGGAAGCGTGTGCTCCACACATCTGACTAATCACACGCAGCTTTCAATTAATAAGGTGACGGGGCTGCTTTTATACTTTTTCGTACTGTGGTGGGTATTTGTATTTAACACAGTGAGTTCTTCATCTCTAGTGGTTCAAAACTTGTGTTGTTCACATGTTTTTTATCCTTCATAGTTTTATACTTTAATTTAATAGCACTGAAAGTGATACTTGTATTATGGTACCTTTTTGTTATGAAGCTGCTTTAATACTTTTTCGTACTGTGGTGAGTATTTGTAATACAGTGAGTTCTCCATCTCTAGGCCTAGTAGTTCAAAACTGGTGTTGTTCACATGGTCTCTTTTATCCTTCATAGTTTTATACTTTAATTGAATAGAACTGTATTTGATATTTGTATTGTGGCACCTTTTTTGTTATGAAGCTGCTTTGATACTTTTTCGTATTGTGGTGAGTGTTTGTATTTTATCTGTTTAATTTATTTTAAGTTATTTTTGTGGAAGTGGTGCTATTTTGTGATAATTTAATTGGTTATAATAAAACTTTTATTTATAAAGCACTGTTATGCAGCATTTTTACTCATCATAAGTGCTTAACAATGTCAATAATGAAACAAAATGTTATAAAATTAGGTTTAAGCTATTAATAATTAATAATGTAAAAATATATATGGGGAGCCGTTTGGGAGCCGAAAGAGCCGGCTCTCCACAGTAAGAAGAGCCATTGGAGCCGCATCTCGAAAAAGAGCCGAAAATCCCATCAGAGGTGT